>NW_010120737.1:46998-80222 GCF_000699245.1 Pterocles gutturalis
CCCCCCCAAATCAGTCTTACTTTTTCCTTTGAAACTGCTCGTTTGTCTTTTTGATGCCTTTGTCCGCTTCAGACACTCCTGTGTGTGTGGCATAGCTTAAATTTTTTCGGAACAAGAATGTAAACACCGAGTCCGCACAAGACTTGCAGAAGAACTCTGGAGCTGTAGTGCATCATCTGTTTGTTATGTAATCTGATATAATGGAAGTGAAATAGAAACCAGATGTCAAGGCAGAGCAATTACAATTTTTCATCTGTGAGTATTACAGTAAATGTACTTCGTATCCCTTCCCACCCCGAATACAGAGTTTTATTTGTTGGGGGGTTGGGAAAATGCTGCAGGGGACTTCAGAGCTCTCAGCATGATTCTTGCTTAAAGACTTTATTATTCAGTACTTGTGTTCTTTCATGTAATTAAGGTCTGTGTGCGACTCCAGATCTGTGAGCTAGCGTATTTTCAATTTAAAATGAGCTGGACACAACTGCTTAGTCCTGGGAGACCACCTCTGCATGGCCGGCTCGTGGGTTAGCCGGTCAAGCTGCAGACTTGCACTAAATTTAGCATTCAGAGCGAAGCTGCTTTCCTTATCATGCTTGATTAAGTTCTGTAAGAAAATCCTATCAAAACGGGTTTGGTGCAGACTCTGCCTAGGATTCTTTAGCTGAAGAAATGTCTGGGAGGAGAGCAGATGGGAGCTGTGGTTAGCTTGTTTTCTCAAATTTGCTGTGTGACGAGGAGGATAAAAGGGAAAATGGAGAATCATTGATCCTTTCTGTTGGGGAAATGGATTCTTCCATTGCTAGTTTATCCAAGAGGTTTACCTCTTCTGTCTTCCATTAAATAAGGCAACTCCTTGGTTGAGAGAGAGATCGATAAACATCTATCTTCATCTCCATATGCATCTTCACAAGTCAGGGCACATACATGATCTCACTGAGTGGGAGCTGAGTTTAGTTTTCTCTCTTGTTTTTAACCTTATGGTTTTGCATTTTGTGGTTTTTTGGTGTTTTTTTTGTTTTGTTTTGTTGATGAAGATGTATTTTCTTCCCTTCTGTATCGCTCTGTCTGGCTAAGCTGGGCAGCCAGCAGTACCTTGTTGGTAGAGTTTGTGCTTGGGGGAGTCCACGGGGGGATGAAGATGTAATTTTTCCGCGGGAGCGGGAGGGTGCCGGGAGCCTTGTCAGGCATCCCAGCTGCATCCTGCGGACTGGGTTTGGCACCACTGATTTACGGCTCCTCTCAGTGCGCTGTTTCACTGATGGCCGTGAGTATGTTCTGGACGAAGCTTTCGTGTTCCGCTGAATAAAAATCTTTCTGCTCTTCAGTGAGAGCTTTCTACTGAGTGGCCACTGTGTAGCGTACCTTGGATGTGAGGAATAATAAGTCAGAAATCTGTCATGAAGCTGATATCTTCATTTATCTCTTAAGCACAGATAACTTCAAGAAGTCCTTAAATCAGTTCTATGTTCCGGCCGAAGGAAGCGCTGGCAAGGAATTAAAGATTCTTGTTCCTTTTAAACAGCGAGTTTCTTCTTTTAAAACCCAGCGAGGAATGAGGATAAGAGATCAATGTGAGCACTTGCCGTCAGCTGTTCCAAATAGCATCCAGTCCGTACCACCGCTCCTTTCAAGGACGACCTGACAAGAGGACTTGGGTTCATTATGTGTTGTTACTGCTCAGCTCTACTAACACCAAGAAACAAGTTCAGCAAGCTCCAGTGATGAGGGACATAAGCTCATGTGTGAAGAAGTTGTTAATACTTGTGAACAAGCCACCCTTAGGAAATGAAATGGGGGATTCTTCCATTCCTGGAAAACCAGGAGCAAGATGGGCTTTGTCTCGGGGAACGGGGCTTTTGTAGCTAGTGTTCTACAAGCTGGGCAAGCAGTCTTTTGAAAATGAGACTGCTACCACGTGAAGCGGCGATGAGCCTTGATAACGAGCGCTGTACCTGGACTGCTAGAGGGAGAGACAGAGGGGACTCCAGCACTTGGTGCAGCTTCGCTTGGGTTCCAAGTACCCTGTACAAATACATGCTCAAGCTTTATCCTGTGTCGAGTCTGCACTGAGCTTGTCTGGAAGGTGGCAAACATGAAGGAAGGAGGCTGGATGGGATGAAAATGTGAAAAATGGTCTGTGTTCCTCATGTGCTCTTCAAAAAAAGAAACACAAAATCCTCTGAAGAAGTTCTGGTGGGAACACGGGCTTGGCTGTTAAAAGGCATTTGGTTGTTTCCTCCTGTAACTTGATTCTGATCTGAATATTTAGATTCAACCTTGAAATACTAATTTGCAGCATGGATTGTATTGTGATTTTTGTATGGCCTGCTTTTTCTCTCCTGTCCTTTGGCCAACTGTCTCCTGCTGTTGTCTCCAGTAAGGATGAAGCGTCATGATCGAGTCCATTCTCCTAAATGGAAGATTTAGCTATTGGAGACTCTTTCCTCTCGCATGAAGCATTTATAGAAAGCTTGACAACTGCAAGCAGCAAGGCCTTTTGCACCCTTTGAAGTCCTTGAGATGGCAGTGAAGCCAGAACTGAGGGCAGCATTCCCAGTCGGAATCGCTTCCTTTCTAAACTGTGGAGCCCAGCCTGAGTCCCCAGGGTCACCATGGAGAACATCCCCTCAGGTTAGCGATGGTGGATGTTCGGCCAGCTTGCTTACAGAGGCACCTTTCTGCAGGTAATGATGCTTTTCTCTCCGCGCTGGTGCTCTGCAAGGCCAGAAGATGGGGGAGCTCTGCGGCGTGCTCCTTGTAAACACTTCTCACGCCGTCCTGACTCTGGCCTTATTGAAACTGGACCCTGCGGTAATGGGGCTGAAAACCATGGAAATGCGTAACTGGAATGTTGGCCAGAGAGGGCTGGTAGACAGAAAGGACTTTTAAGTCGGAGGAGAATTAGTTCTAAGAAGGAAAACAAGCCCATCTAGGAGGTGTTGGGCTTGATTTTGCTGCTGTGGCGCTGTCGTGTTGGTTGTGACCAGCCTCGGTGACCTTAATTCTCAGCCAAGGGAACCTGATTGTGCGGCGTGTTTTCTGGGGACAAAAATACGAGCAATAGCGAGTCACATGTCGCCAGGAGCTCTTACTATAAAAACAGCAGCTCTGCTGTAAAGCGACCTTCAGCATGGTTGCAAACGTTCACGGTGTTATTTTTAACCCGTCTGGGTAAATTTCCAGTACAAATGCTGGTGCCAATCTGATGTGTACACTTTCCCAAATCCTTATCTTCTGCTTTCTAGTGCAGTGACGCATCAGATGGAACAGCTAGTTTCGGGGTTGGGTATAGCTTCGCATTTATGTCTGCAGTACCACGGGGAAATAAATACCACAGAGAAATAATAAATTGTTTTACTGCTGTATAGAATTTTTTTAAAAGGGATTTTTTTTAAAGTTGAGTTTTAATGAATTTTTTTTTAAAGAAAAATACTTTAACTAGGGTTTAAAAATAGATGCAGTCTGTACTTTGATTAGGTTGCTCTGGCGCTGACGTCAGCGCGTGACATTTATCTATGTACGGATTTGTCGCCCTGTTGACTGAGGCTGTATTTACACAAATGGGGATATTTCTGTCCACCGGGAGGATAGCGAGGAACATCTCTCTGCTCACGTTGTGTCCTTGCCCTTAGTATTCTTGAAATCTGCCTTTCTCTCCTACTGCTTGGTTTTTATTTTGGGATGGCGTTGGCTATTCTTTTTTTTGTGTTGGAGGATAGAGTTTGAGGTGTTTATGTTGCCGTGAAGGTCCAGGCAGTAGGATGCTGACTTGGTGGAGAAGGATGCTGGTAGAGCAATGCTGAACTTGACTTGGACTTGGTGAGGTATACTGTAAGGTGTGAGCCTATATGAGTCCCTGCTGGATGGCTTCATTAATAGACAGGTAGTGGATATTCTGCAAATAGGAATTATAGAAAATATGTTCTGTAAATGTGAAATACAAGTGAAAAGCAGTGAGCAGTTTTCAAATCAGCATGGTGCTGAGTGTAGCACCTGTATTTCTTTACCATTTATCATTTCATGTTTTTATTCAGACCAGTTGGTGTAATTCACATTGATATTTTGGGGGTTTTTTTCAGTTTTAATTGTTGCAAAATTGAAAATCTCTTTTTATAAAGAGGCTGAAATTAAAGCTGTTGATCTGGCAAATGCCGCTTGGATCTTGAGGTGCTGGAGCTTCTTAGAGCCTCTCTCCCCTCTCCTCAAAGCATCACTTAGGGTTTCCCTGACCCCAAAACCCACCGGTTGTAACAGCAACAGAAATCGCTGAATAGTTTTCCATAAGCACTCCATTTAAAAAAAGTCTGGTTCCTGGAGCATGGAGTTTGGCTTGTGTTTTCTAGACTTTGGGCTGTACACTGCTGTGTCATGGGGAAGCTTTTTGCAGGGAAAAGCTCCTTCTGTGGAATGAGGTGCTGCGGCTGGTTGGGGATGATACCGTTTTGGATGTCTTTGCCCTTGAGGTAAAGCCCCAATACTTTTTCCAGCACCGTCGTGATCGTCTGGAAAACAAAGTGCTGCTGCGGTAGGTCAGTCCTCTTCACATCCAGCAGTTCAGATCAAATAAATGATGGATCCCAGAGTACCACGGCAGCAGGTCAGGCTGTACTTAGGACTAAATGGACAATGCTGTCTTAATGTACCCGTTGTTCATATTTCCATTTTCTGTTTCCTTACCTTTAGTTAGAAAGGCAGCTTGTTGGTACTGCAATCCCTTTTGAAATAGTTTTGACCAAAGCGTGGTAGAAGAATAAAGAGATGGGCAGACTCTTGAGCATGTGAACAGATGGACGTAGGATGACCATTTGGGTATTTAAAATTTATTTAAAAGCTTTTAAATTTATTTTTTTTAATCTAACACCTTCTAGCGTACTCATCGTTCCTTCTGGGGAGCCTGTAAGAATTGTGCTGATGACCTCAATACCCAGCGTGTATAGCCGAGTGGATTCTTGGTTTTGTTTTGGGTTTTCACTTTGGTGGGTTTTTTGTTTTGCAAATATACAAACCTTTCTAAGAAGAGCTGATTATTCCCCTCCCTTTCCCCACCACCCCATGTCACTTTTGAAGTACTTGGGCAGATTTGAAATCTAAAATCTTTTGAAAGATTTAACCTTTTCTATGGGAATTCTGACTTTGGTGTTTGAAACATGAGGAGTGCAACTCTGGTCCTGGTTTTATTTTCACTTACTGGTTTGGAGTTTTTGCATGTCCTCATGTGCAAGCAGGAGCAGCTCCTGGAGGAGAGGTGTTGGGGCTGTGAAGGTAATGCTTCTTATAAATCAAACTGACTGGACTCTGAGCCCTTAAATGCTTTACCTGATCAACAAAACACTGAAGCTGCAACACATAGTAATAATAAATCCCTAAATATGGCCTGAAAGGTGCTTAAAGTCTTATGGCTGTAAGAAAAAACCTACCCTGTGGTGCTGACTTGAGTATGCAGTATGGCTGCAAGGGAGGCTGCTGCATTGCAAAGGTGGGATTTCTTAATCCTAAATGTAGAGTGAGCAAAACATCAGCATGAGTTAATGCTGGGTGGGTTTGTGTCCCGGAGGAGTGTAGGATCTGCTGGGACTGTGGTGATCTGCAAAAACCCCATACCCACCCACCCCCAACTGCCAAATCATGTTTTCAAGCATGTGTTAAATGATTTGCCTTGGACAAGTTGAAGAAAGTCCGCCTTGGAGTTTTTATGTCTTTGAACCTCGTACTAGGCTTGTGTTTAGGTTGAGTTTTGTGGAAAAGTTTTTAAGCCCCTTCTAGAGATGCTAAGGTTTCCAGTATTCTAATACCTGATTAAACAAACCAGTTCATGCCAAAGAATTGAGTTGCCGGTATTAAAAAACAAGTTCTGCTCTCGTGCTGAGATGAGCCCATTACCACACATCTGCAACATTTACCCGGAGCCATTCGACGTCTAACCGTGGCTTTGTTCTGCAGAGCTGCTGCTTCAGTGGGCTTGACTGCTTGTTAGTCCAGATGCAGTGGGACCCACTGAGGGATGTGGATCTTGCAGGAATGGGCTGGGGGCTGTGCTGACACTACTTCCTGGGTGGAGGGAGCTCATGGCTTGTCCTGCTTGCTCCTTCTCTGAGCTCTAGGACCTCTGTACAGTCAGAAGAACACAGTCAGAGCATAGGTGCATGGATGCATCCTTCAGTGGGTCCTGCAGGGCTCCTCTGTCCTTTGGGAGGTGGAGCAAAAAGCCATCCCACTTCCACAGATAATCCTCCTCAAACGAGAGTATGGCAAGTTTTCCTGTACAGGTCTTGGTCTTAATGTCGCAGCTCGTGTACCTGCCCTGGCAAGTCTGTGGGTGAGAGCTGTTGCAAACCAAATGCAATATTGGTCCCCACAGGGCTGTCTTCTTGCTGAAATGGGTAGAGAAAATAGAGAGGAAACATCAATTCCTTCCTTGCTTCCTGTCCACAGGAAAAGCTAAAGGTAAAAAAATGCTCTTAGTGTGGAAACTTGGGTTAGGGTGGTTAGTTGAAGCTCAAAAGAAATGGAAGCTTGTCTTCAGGTTTTTGGTATGGTAACTGTATTAGGCAGCAGATCACTCTTATGTAAGCCCACCCTGAAAAGTGCAAGGCTTCTAGTTTAGGCTCCAGAAAGTTCATCACTGATTCCATCCTTTGGTATAAGGATTTTGTTATGTAGAGGTTTGCCTTTTGATCTTCCAGCTGGGTGGGAGAAAGGCACAACTCAGAAGAACTTCCACGTTTCTGGAGGTCAAGTAGGTTTGGTCTCAACAGTGGTGTCCTTAGCTGTGGTGCAGCTTCTCCCTGGGCTCCAGGCTTTACATTCAGAAGCTGTCATCTTACGTCCGTCCCACCCCAGCCCATAATCATGCAGTTCATCATGTGATGCAGCCTCCACATCAGCTCTGTCCATCAGCTCTGTATCTGCCCAGCCTGTAAAACACCATCACTGCTTTCCCAGGGTCGGGCTGCTATAATCCTCAACCCTAAGGGAGCAAGTCTAGGAAGAGTCCCTTGCTCCCCATCTGAAAAAGAGAGTCCCAGCACCACCTTGTGTTGCAGAGCTTCTCGAGGCTTGGCGTTGTCCAGCTGTAGTGGGTGAGCTGGCTGGGGAGCAAGGGTCTTGGTGAAAGCAGAGTGAAACCCCTCTGTCTTATCACAGCTTCCCCAAACCTCACTCATTCTAACTGGAAGCGTTAATTCAATAGTGTCTTAATATTTTCTGGGTTTTTTTTTGGCGTCACCTCTCTGTAGGGTGATGGGACTTGTTAACTCTGTCTGGTGGTGCCTTACAGAACTGTAGGGTGACAGATCCAACACACCTCCTACTATTAGTCCAGGCAGAGTGAACTGTCAAAATGGGACACTTGTCCTGGGTGAATTTTTCCCCCTCCCAAACCAGCCAAGACATACCATGTGTTTTGCACACAAGAACATGCAACCTCCAGTGAAAACAGGCAAGAAAGTGCAATTTGAGGGGATGTGTTTGATCCGATGTAGCCAGCTGGTTTCTGTCCTTTTGATTTATCCTGTCACAATATCTGGTTTTATCGTATAAGAACTAAACTTTTGCAAAATAAAAGGATACTTAAACTTATTTTAAAAATTATAAAGGATTTGTTAAAAATTCAAGGACTTGCATAGAAATTTACTTCCCTAAAGTAGCGCTGAATCAGCTCCCATAGTAATAAGGTTGTACGTTTGTTGTCTGCTGTTGTAAGTCTTGGCCTTCAAGGGAAAATTGTAGCTGGACTAAGAAAAAACAGTCGAGAAGGGGGCTTGCTTTGTGGATTGCTATTGAAGGGAGCTGTTAACTCAAACTGCTGATCCAAGTGAGGCAATTTTTTAAAGCTGGTGTCTGCGGTGGATGGTACTTAAGGACTGTCAGGTTCTGCCTACTCAGACTTTAAGGAGAGCATTAATTTTTGCAGCAGTTGGTCTCCAGCTCTGGCTGTCGGTCTCTTGCCCTCTTCTGGACAGCCTTAGGAGAAAGCCCACGTCCACAGGCAGCAGCTAAAAGATCCCATGGGTAGGAGAAGGTTTCATGTGTGCGTAATGGAAAGGTGTCGGCATCGTTTGGACTTGCATACGTGCCCTTTTTTCCGTGTTTGTGAGCTGCACTGCGGAAACATGTAGGTATCAGTGGTGCTGAACCTCGAAGATGCTTGTTGTTATGGGGATGCACTCGGCATCTTTGTCATGACTTTTATTTTGTCTTTGACGCTGAGACTAATAAAGGAAAACCACTAGAAACTGTCTTCGTTAAAGGCTGATACAAATTAACTTGCAGCCTTTGTCAGTTTATCATGCTATTCCAGTGCTGCGGCAGTCTATTTTCAAATGGAATGTGGGTTTAAATCCATAAGCCTTTCCAGCCCTACAGGGGAGGGGGGAGCTGATGTCTGCTGGCTTCAGGAAGGCATGAAATTTGTCGCTGCCTTCTGAAGCTGTGAAATTAACCGTTTCACTCCTAGGTGATGGGCGCTGAATCACACATTTAGCAGATTAATTGCACTGACTTTTTGCATAGCTTTTACCTGGCCCTTATCCTTTGGCAGGAGGGAAAGGAATACTAAATAACGTCCTGTAAAGGGAGCCTGCTGGCGAAGGACTACATTTTGGTGCTACTTTCAGACAGTGGATAATGTGCTTGTGGAATATTTCCCTCAAATTTCATAGTGGATGGAACCTGCTGAGTAAAATACCATTATCTCCACTGCTAACCCTTCTATGTTTGGGGATTTTTTTTTTTCCAAATAGAAATTATTTTAACCTGCGTTCACCTGCAGGCTTGCTGTCACTGCTAAAAATGATGTTTTCTCTGTGAGCTGAAGCATGGCACAAGAGTCAAGCTCATCAGCTCACATTTCACCCTGAGGCAGCTGCTGGTTTCTAAAGCTTTGTGATCTTCCCTTAAAAAGACGAAGGAGCTCAGAAGGAACTCCTGTCCCATAGTATCCATGCTGGAGAGAGGTTTGCTTTCATCCCCTTGCCACCTTCCCCCCAAAATCCCACTTTTCCAGCATCTTGCCTGAGGAGTGTCTGGAGGCATTAGGCAGGTGAGCGTAGCGGGAAGTGTTTGCCTTGCTGCAGAAGGGATTGGGACTGCGTATTCTGGATGGCTAGCAGAGGTCCAGGGCTTCCCATACCGCACAGCTTTCACCTGAGGATCTTTTGTGCCTTGTGGTTAGTTACTCAGCACGGCACGGGACGGGCTTGCACAAGGTGGGGCTGTAGGCTGTGCTTTGGATATCTGTGGCACACCTGGAATATACTGATTTTTGGAATGTGATGTATGTTGAGAGAGAATATTGCAGAGGTGTCATAAGGAGGGAGTAGCTAGGGATAGTCCCCTGTGAATTTTAGAAGATGAGGTAGTTTGATCTTGGACCAGTGCTGGTTTAGGCTTTTATACTGGTTTGTATCTCATAGTTGTTTGGGTTTTTTTCTTAGAGATATAATGTATTGGCCATATGCACAGTCCTTGCATTTATAAATTTCTTACTCTGAGCGTTCACGGAGTGCAGATGTTCATAAAACAGACATTCATGTCTTGAAAACGCTGCTTGCCTGTGGTGAATGGGAAGCTTTGCCAGGTAAGCTACAGCTCACTGTAGTCAGTTCCTGAATAAATGAACCTTTCATCATTTACGGGAGGAGGGGGGAAACGCTACCTTGCTGTGATGGATGCAGAGAGCACCTTCCAAACGTGACCAGGGTGCAGGCAAACGCAGAGCTGTGCTGCTGAGCTCAGGGGCTTCAGCAGCTGGGAGTTCCCTGCAGCCGCTCTTTGGGGCAGGTGCCCAGAAAAGGATGTGGAATATAACAGTTTGTTGGTATCTGTGCAAACTGTTTGACAAATAGAAGGATCTGTCTGAATTGAAGCAATACCAGCAGCTAATGGGGTTTTCATGATAAGTGGGAATTATTAGTGCTGTTAAAAAAAGCTCATGTATACAAAATACATATTGAACATGCATATAGGCACATATATACGGATACATATACATCTGTGTTGAAACAAGCATCTTGTCTCTGTCCCCTGTTTGCCCGGAGGGGAGACAGCAGCCGGCAGTGACATGTGCAGGTACAACACCAGTAAAACAGAATAATTCTTTTGTAGCTCCTTTATACACAGATATTTTGCATACCATCAGCTGGAGCTGACTTGAGCTTGTTCCTTTTAAATGTAAAGGAAAAAAGGCTCCTGGGCACTTCTTGTTCAGATGCGGGCTGTGAAGAGGCGAATGATTATTCACCTGCTGAGGTTGCAGCAAAACCGTTGGAGGTTGAATGGTTTATGACTCTTTGGGAAGGAGGCTTTCAGGCTCAGAGGGTGTAATAATGGATATTTAGGTATTTCTGTTCAAGTGGGCCTGCTGTTTTAGTGCTGGCTGGTCAGTTGAGATCCTCCAGCTTTTAAAGCAAATGCTCAGATGAGAACCTTGCGGACCCTAAAAGACATCATCAGGGGAGTGAATGTGTGTTCCTGACTAATGCAATGCCCTTAGTTTAGTTATTGTGTTTAAAATTGATGAAAAATAGCCTTCAGCTTTTATGGGGGATTTATGAATGTCGAAGCGATCACACAGTCCCTGTAAAATGCTGTTCTTCACTTGTCTGTTCAAAGGCGCTGTGGTGTACATCTGACATTCCTGATGGTGGGTTTGGGCGTTAGACCTCCCACCCTTCATCTTCTCCATGGAGCACAGCCTTCAAATTCAGCTGTGCTTTCACATCACGTCTTGGAACAAGCTCCTGTTGGAAGGTGTTTACATTTGAATTCATTGTGAGAGAGCCTCCAAAAATTTTATCCTCTGCTAAGCTAACGTAGTCCTGAACTTGAGAGAGGTGGATTTTCTTTCGCAGCAGCCAGTATTGAGCTTTGCGTTTGGTTGTTTGCTACTGTTTTTGTATGAATCTCTTAAAAGCTCTGTGCAATAAATGTCTCAGTAAGTGGTGCTGTCACAGGATAGAGCCAGGACCTTATTGAACTCTGTGGGATGGATTTCCAGTCTCAAGCCATAGCAAAGAAAGGAGGTTCAGCTGTCTCTCTCTGCATCGTCGTTCCTTAGCAGTGATGTCCATGGGTTTCTCACCTCTTTCCTTTGAGGAGCTCTGCAAAGACCCATGGAGTTGTTGCCAGGGCCAGGTGTGATGTGCGTGCTTATCACAAAACTCACAGTTAAGGACCACGAAACCAGTCCATACGGGTGGAGAAACGAGTTGCTAAAAGCAGAGCTGAACACCGGCGTGCAGCGGTTTGTGTTTGCTGCAGCGGGCTCTGCAGTCGGTGTGTTCTGCGCTTCCCTTTTGGAGTCTTAGAAAGCTTACGTGAGCTGAACTGGAGGGGACTTGGAGGAGAGGGGGTATTCCTGAGGGTGTCATCCTGTGCGCTCAGCTTTGGTTGCAACAGAGTTAGAGACTGTATTGCTCAACAGGCACCTCTTTGGGTAAGCATTGATTTTGCAATGCGCAGCTAGGAAAATAAAACTCGGTAAATCACTGATGGGAAAACAAAGGTTTGGTGTTGGTTTTTTCCCCTCTTTTCCAGTGGCTTCTCTCTCTGGAGGAAAGTGAGTTTCATGCCCCCAAGCTCTGAATGAACACTAACCAGATTCTAGCCTTGGTTCTCTTCTCCAAGTTGTAATTCAGTTTGAAAATGGACAAGTGATAAGGAGCCACTCCTCCCAACACAGAGTCAAACTGCAGCTCTGGGGTCCTGCTCCAACGAAGCAATGAAAATCAGAATAACCTAAAAGAGATGAGGTGTGCCCTGGCTGATGCCAGATAAAGCAAAACACTCGCACGTGTGCTGAACAGCTTGATAGTTTCTTCTCTGCCTGTTCATAGCAGCTCCCCAGCCTTCATTTGCCCCGATACCATCACTGGAGAGTGCTGCAGGGTAGCAGCAGCAGAAGCGGGTGCTCTGTGGGGCTGTCCCGGCAGGACGAGATGTGTCCCCAGCCCTGCGTCCCGCTCCTCGTGCGAGGACGGCAGTGGTGGTAAAGGCAGCTGCCAGCTCTGTGTCAAGCTCGCTGTGATAAATAGGTGTAAGAAGATATTTTTTTATTTTTTCTGCCCCGAGGGGCTGGGGAGGAAAGGATGGTTGGCTGCGCTTCATTTTGTTTGGGGACTGGTGTTCATTGCGAAGGCGGGTTGAGCTCTGCTCTGTGCCTGTGTGTTCCAGCACTACATGTGAGCTGTTGCTGTAGCGAGTTGTGTTTATCAGGTACCTTTGACCACCTCACCCATTGATCTCTGCCCGGTCAGCGGCTATTTCTGGTGCTCTGAGCTTGAGCAGCAGCAGTTCCCAGGAGGCAGCTGTCTCACACGTGGTGGTTTGTCTTCTCACTGGATTTTTCATCGTCCTTAAAAGCGGAACGCTTCTCTCAACGTTCAGGGACTGATCCTGCACGAGCCCGCTGAAGGCAGGTTGGTTGGCAGCCCTGCAGAGCGATATGTTACAGTCCTGCAGCACTGAGAAGAGAGAGGTGGTCAGCTTCAGGCACGCTGTGTTTGCTTCCAGGGCTCAATACAGCTGCGTTTTCTATGCAGAGATGCAGAAAGGTAAGGATAAACTTACAGAAAATAATAACCTAGTCAAGTCAAAGTAATAGCTATAAAAGAAATTGGGCTCTCTTTTTCTGAAAGCAGAATTTAGATAGCAAGACTGCCATCAAAATATTCAAAAAGACCAGTGGAGATATGCTTAAACAAGGATTTATAGCGAGTGAAGCTGAGAAAATTGTCTTTGGTTTGGTTTTTTTTTTTAAACCGCAGAATAGTGTGGAAGGAGATTACCGCTCTCTTCTGTGCCTGCGCACAGCTGCACACGAAGGCTTCGCAGCTGTATTTTCTGAACATCTTTCCAAAACTCACCTAGAGTTCCCAGTTAAAGACCTTGCAGCTGCTAGCAGTTCTGCCGTTTGATAGCAGCTGCCGTATTGACGAGTGCATTTTTATCGTGGGAGATGCTGCTGGAGTGGAAATGAGCAAGAAACAACTGTTTATATAATCTGTGCCGTATAGATCAATTACTGGGAAAACAAGCCCCTCGCCTGTCTGCGGCAGCATGCACCTTGAACCGCGCTGGCTATAAATAGCTGCGACGCTGAGCAGCAGCGTCTTCTGAGAAGTGCCGGCTCGAGCGCCTTTGTGTTCTCCTGGTGCACGCAGGGACGTGGTGAGCTGCTCTTTTAAGTCAGAGTAGTTCCCACAGTCGTGCAAGCAGGTGTTGTCAGAGTCTCTCGCCTCCTGTTTGTTTGAGGGGTTGAAAAGTGCCCCTTCCTTGCCTGGAACACTGCTATACGGCATTTCATACCTATGGTAACGCTTCCTTCTGATTTCTTGCCCTAATTGCCAAATTGGTAATCAAGCAATCTAAATGATTTATGAGCTGAAGCTCTCTTGGGACTCTTGTAGCAACTCCTATTCGTAGTACATCTGGAAAATTCTCTCCAGTTTTACATTAAACATTCAGAGTTGGTGATTCTTTAAGTCACAATTAAAACTGTGTGTGTCAGGAATGCGCTTGAGGTCAGCTCTGGAGATACGTATCTGTGTGACGGGCACAATACTTTCTTTAGTTTGATAGTTGATGTTTTTAATCAGAATGGTTGACAAGCATGCAAAAAAATAAACAAGCCGTTACTAAGAGTTTCAGCTACACAAAGTACAGATGAGTCAAGGTATCGCAGCCTTGAGCCATGGCATTTATGGTGATCCCTGGTTTTTTAATTGCTTCATCCTATTTTCCCCTTGTAGTCTAGTCACTCATTACACAGACAGTAAAGCTTGCTTTTTTTTTTGGATTGTACCGGGAGCCGTGCTTCCATGGTAAGCTTTTTGAAGCCAGGTGAAGACACTGATGTCAAGGACTCTGCCTTTGCTGACTTCCAGTAAATGGGGACGTTGTTCTTTACCGTGACGGGGGTTCGGGAAGCTCTTATGTGAGCATTCCCGTTGAACTTGGATGGGGAGGTCCTGGGAGGGTTTTGCTGTGCTGCAGGATCACTTGCTTCAATAACTTCCCTCCCCAACAGGATGCTGGCGATTTAGGAAAAAATAAATTTCCTTTCCATAATCATTATTTCTTATTCCTTTCTCTGTTCCTCCTCCTTTTAATTTCTAGAGCAGAGTAATGTCAGAGAGAAGGGCTCAAGTGAAATCTGTTAGAGGTTTTGCATGTTTTTCCCAAATCTCTGAAGGTTTTCAAACAAAACAAAAAAAACCAACCCAGGCTTCTGCTTCAGATTTGATAATTTGAAATTATCCGTGTGCAACTCTTCCAGAGGTGCAAGTGCAGTTCTTTGTATCGGTGTCTCTTTCATCTTGTTTCTTCTTCTGAGATATCTAATGTAGAAATAAATGATCTAGTGCTGCCCTTGCTGCTCAACAAGTTCTTGTCGACTCTGAATGTTAATTACGGCAGTGGGAGGAACACCCTAAAAGGTCTGCACTCTGAATATACTTCTCATATTTATGTAGCGTACATGTTTTATTGACTTTAGTTTTTAAATGTGTCCGTTATTCACGAGTGGTAAAGCTGTAAGAGCCGTCCTGGTCATGCTGAACAAGTGTCAATAAAACCTCCAACCGCATTACTTGCTAGGTGCTATAATTTGCTGTCTTTTATTTTGTTTTTAAAACATTTGAGACTGTTAGAAAAAAGAGGGGTACTTGGGAGGGAGGAAGATAGGTTGTTACTGCCCAGGATTTAAAAATAAGAAAATCTCTGCTGGAAATTAGACCCTTCCTAAATAACCAAGACAGCTTTTTTCCCCAGTTGTAAACCGGTCTTGTTACCGTAACCTAATTACTGGTAGTGAGCTGTTTGACTGGCTTTGGTTGTGAACGATGCTTCTAGAGCATTGCTTTTTTGTTTGGTGGTGGGGTTTTTTTTTTATTATTTTTTAATGTTTTTTATTTTTGTGCAAGGAAGCTCTCCTGATAAGAGTGCCCGGATGCTTGTCTTGTCTGGGAGACTGTGTTGAGGGAACTGGGAAGCGTGGCCCAAAGAAGGTTTGCTTGGGAGAACTATTTTTGAGTTATATTCTTTAACGGTGTTAAACTCTTGTGATGTAAGCCTTGGAAAAAAAAAAATCAAATTCAGGAGAAACCTTCTTGGATTGCGCTATTCAAAGGCACTGGGGTGATACTGGACAAACTCTTGTTTTAGACTGGGGGGAGTGGGCAGCCTTCAAGCTGAACTCATGGTAGTAATGTATCTGGAGTTTCCCCCAATCCCTATACGTAGCATAAATTGTATGGCGTTTAGATGGCTAATATGGGGAAAGCGGTTTAAATCAGAATCACTTCCCACTGTAAAAAAAGAAAATAAAATCTTGCATCTATTCAGACACTTCTTCAATGTTAATAATTAGATTGTGTGACATCCGAAAAATGTTGAGCAAAGGCGTCATCTGTATTGCCCGATGGTATTCCTTTTTGCGTGTGCTCTTGCTCATGTCCTGAGTTAGAAGTCATAATTTTATTTGTGATATAATGATCTATGCTACCCTTTATGACAGTCATTTTTTGCAGTAGTTAATCCTGATGATAAAAAATCTGTGGTCAGGAGTGTACAAAGTACAAAACTTCCGATGTAAAATGCTAGGAAAAGCTGAAATACAAAAAGGTGATGGAACTGCTTTGAAATAATTTTTTGTGTGTGTGTCTTTTCACAAGGTGTCAATGAATGCTTAAGCATTCTTTGCAGCTGGGAGAAATGTTTTGTTTTTAATTTTAGCCCTGCTAATAAAGTCTTGTCATGTATGTCAATGAAGCAGAAAGAAAATTGCTACAGAGCTAACTGTAGGTTGTCATTAAAGCTGATTTCCTGCATTAAGCCAAAAACAACGCAAGAGTTCATTTCTGGACTTCCTAAATATATTAGTCACGCTGATGGTTTCCTAAAACCCAAACCCTAAGAGCTGTAGACGTTTACTATATTGAAAGTATTTATTTGCTCTTGTCTGTCACCTTGTCCAGATCTTCATGTGTTGATCTTCTGCTGCCCTCTCTATTTTTAAGATAATGGGCTTTGGCTTCCAGCTGTTGACACTTGCAGACAGCTGCTTGTAGGATCCTGCCTGAAAAATGCCTTCCTCGCTTCGCTTGCCCAACATGAAATAAGAAGTGATCTGTTGTTTGGAGAGCACAGCTGAAGTCGCATCCTGCCAGATTCTTGGGCAGCGATGTAATGGGGGGAAAAAAATCCTGCTGAGAACTCTATGGGCACTTCCTAGCTTGCTCAGAGCAATTGAGAGCTCAAAACTACTTAAAAAAAAGTCTTCCAAGCAGATCATTTACTGTAAACAGAGCAAGGGCAGTTTCCTGGGAGCAAACTATAAAAAAATAACAGTTCTTAGGTTTTTGACCCTCAGATTAGATGATGTTTTTCCTAGTGCTGTCCCTTTGATAACACCTCATTGTCTGCAGTGTTATTTGCGTCTTTACCCACTCTCAAGTCAAGTATGAGCTGCCAGAAGGTTTTTGGGCATCAATTGTTTTGGAGGCTTGTAATACCTGGAGCTGGAGAGTGTATTTAACTCTGCTGGCTTGCATATTTGACATAGCGCTTAAAAACAACATGAGAACTGACTGTGGTTATACTGAAAAATACCAAGTCAAATTAGCTTTTCAGTTTCCTTCCCAGCAGCACGCTGCAGTGCTTCATCAACTAACTTCATGAGGGTTTTGTGCTTTGAGTTGTGTTTTTTCTTAAAGATGACTAAACCAGAAACCAAGGAGGGGTGACAACTGCAGTGCTGTGGTGTTCAACTCGCTAGAATTCATTCTTTCATGATAATGTCTTTCTGAGAAATCATCTTTCCCTGTTTTCTGCCCTCTTCTCTAACTATTTTCATCCTGGCAAGTTAGGTCTGATATTCTTGCATTGATGGAATGCCTCGTCCTTAGGCTGGTCCCAACTGCGGTAATGCCGAGATGTCAGACTTGAGCAACTCCGACCATTTAGACTTGTTCCTCTTGAGCCAGCTGGAAGGGTTGTGTTATGCTGAAAACCCTTTCAGTTCTTACTGTTAAAATATCTTTTTAGATAGATGGTCAGAGGGCTGGAGCACCTCCCCTATGAGGACAGGCTGAGAGAATTGGGGTTGTTCAGCCTGGAGAAGAGAAGGTTCTGGGGAGACCTCACAGCACCTTCCAGTGCTGAAAGGGGGCTACAGGAGAGATGGGGGGGCTCTGGATCAGGGGGTGGAGGGATAGGACGAGGGGGAACAGTTTTAAGCTAAAAGAGGGGAGATTTAGATGAGATATTAGGGAGAAATGTTTTCCTGTGCGGTGGTGAGGCAGTGGCCCAGGGTGCCCAGAGCAGCTGTGGATGCTCCATCCCTGGAGGGGTTCAAGGCCAGGCTGGATGAGGCTTTGAGCAACCTGGGCTGGTGGGAGGTGTCCCTGCCCATGGCAGGGGGTGGGACTGGGTGGGCTTTAAGGCCCTTTCCAGCCCAAACCATTCTGTGATGCCATGATGTTTTTTATAGTGGAGGAGCAGGGTTTAAATGCAGCAGTGGGTAAGTGGCAAAGGCAGGACTGGGTCCACGCTGTGGCAGGGCAGTGCTGGTGCTCAAAGGTGTGGATGTGTCTCCCAGGGACTCACTTTGTACCGGCTCTAATCGAGTTGTGTCAACTGAATATCCATGAGTGGAGAAAGTCCATTAGGTGTGCTCTTGGAGTACCCCTTCTGGGTTAATTTTTTCTGCAGAGAAATCCAGTTTGTGTGCTGAAATCTCTCAGAGATCCAAACCAGAACACAGTCTAAGCGGTGTGCTCCAGGAGATGCCCTTCTGAAGTGCATTGGCCCCAAACTGAAATGCTGACGGGGATGTGCTCTGTGTGTAAGGTACTTGCTGTTTTGATTCTGTTTTCTCCCACGATCCTAGATGCTCCTGCCAGCTTGGTTTAGTTTTTTGTGGTTTTTGTTTTCTTTTTCCAGCTAACTTGAATAAAATGCTGGGAGGAGGTGAGCCTTGGGGACTTGTGATGGTGGGCACTTCCATTGCTCTGCCTTTTCTTTACCCGCTCCTCAACGGAGCTAGGGGAGCTCCTTTCCCTGGGTCATTGCAAGGCAGCTGGGGCCAGACTCCAGCTGGAAGGAGAGGTGAGGAGCTGGGAAATGCAGGTGGTGATAGAAGAAGCCTCAAAACACCAGGAGCCGGAGGGCTGTGGGTGATGCATGGATCAGGAAGTCTTGTGGGAGCTCGGGTGCAGAATATAGGCTTGTTCCAGCAAAGCCAGAGCTCAGGCTTTGGGATGGATTGCCATACTAGCAGAGCTGAAGGTTGAGGAGCATAGGTTTGGTGCAGGCCACTGGGCAGATCTTGGCCCCTCAGAGGGAAGGATGGTATCTCATTTAGGCAGATTGCTGGAGAAGAGACGTCTGTTGTTCTGGGTACCTTGGGAACGTGAGTGTCATCAAGGTGCATCTTGGATTTAAGGGTTATTTCAGAAGTCACGCTTGTTTTTTTACCTACAGTCGCGTTTGTCTTGAAATGGTTTATGAGAAGATTAGTATGAAACAATGTCTTCAGTTGATTTTGTGTTGTTGGCAGGATCTTTGTATATTCTCTTTTGTTTCCTAATTGTTTGCAGGAACGTAATGGTGTCATTTTCCTGAGTTAATTATGATAGAAGTTTGCACGCTCTCTTTGTGTGTGGTGGGCAGAGCTGCAGCAGCACAGCACCCGCCTGCTGCTGGTGGCAGGGGCCCTCCTGGGGCCCAGCAGCTCGTTCCCCCAATTCCCACCCTCTTCCAGCTAGGAGGAGAACTGAGGTCTTTTTGATCTCTGCTGTTTCTCCCAAATTTGCAGATCCAGAGGCTAGTCAGAAGCTCTGACTTCCCTGGGTGCTTTTGTGAGCCTTGGGGGTGCAGTGGTAGGATTCCTGGCTCTGCTTTTGGGGCAGATGTGCCCTTACTGAAGCAGGAAGCGTGCTTCTGACCCAACCATCTTCCCGGGAAAGCATGTCAGCTCCTTGAAGAGAAAGCTGCAGCTGTCTCGTGGCGTGGCTCCGGACTGCGGACCAGCTCTGAGGATGAAGGCATGGAGTCAGGTCACGTTGGCTTTTCACGGTGTTTCTTATAGGCAAGTTGGATGGAGATACATGGTGAATATAGAAAGATCCCAGCTTTATCTACACCTGTGAATAACCTGTGCAGAGACCTTATGAAGTGCAAGGAAAGTGGAACCGGTTCAGGGTCAGCAAGAAGAAGAGCTGTAGCTTGCGGTCAGGCCAGATGCTGCTTTTGGCTGTTTCTTGAAGCCACCCTTATGAAATGGGGCAAAACGTTCCTGTCGCCAGACACAGACCTGTCTGGTCCTGCTCTTCATGGTCCTGTGAAGCTCATGGTAAAGGAAAAGAGAAAGGAAAATGTCTTTACTGTGGAGGGAGAGGGAGCAGACTTAGGTTGGGAACAGACGGGTCAAAATACATGTCTGACAGTGCAGCAGCCCTGCTGTCAAACTGCAGGGAGTCGGTGGGGTCTGGTTATGGGTTATCCCTGAACTCCACTGGGATTACGCCTTAACTCTGACACACTAATCTCTCCTGCCAAGCTGTAGGGAAGTACAGCAAGATGCTAATTACACACTTATGCCTGAAGATTTATTACAGCTCTGTTACCTAGGAAAATCTAAAATGTCCTTTAGGGGGGAGGAGGGGAAATAAAAAAATACCCTATAGTGAGTGGTCTGTGTTCGACTGTAACAGCCTTTCATGATAGTGCCGAGCGTTTGAGTGCATCAGCAAGTTTGTCCACATGCTGTTTTTATGCGAGCGTTACGGTCTGACAACTATGAATCACCCGCTCAGCTCTTGATTTGCGTCAATCAAACCACATTTAAGAGAGGCTTTGTTCGCAGTTTGGAACACAAGACCAAGGCAAGTGTACGAGTGACTGCCTCGAGGAGATCCTCTTGAAACTGGGTTCAGTGGTCCAGGCTCGGGCTCTGGGGAGAGTGCCTGTGGTTCACGTGGGAGACAAGACGTTGCTGTTCTTTTCCTTCCAGTCTCCCAGCCCTCTCCTGCTGGTGTGCTGACTTATCACTGAACTCTTTGCGTGTATACGTTTGGGCTTCTGTTTAAGACAAAACTCTAAGCAGGTTTCTTTGTGTAAGCAAGGGGCTTATTCCCAAGGTTGCTGTGATGAGTGTCTTGATGTAAAGGGATACAGGTTTGTCTTTACATTTAATTATTTGCTTGTGGGTTGTTTTTTTTTAATAAGAACAACTTAATTTAAACTGATAACTACTATTTTTCAGTGTCTCCAAACATGGGAGTCCTTTCTTGCAGAATCAGCTATGCTTTTAGACAGTAAGCCTGTGCTTTCTCACCTGGAAACTGTGACTGCAGCAGGACTGCAAGGCAGGCAATGTCAGTGCCGAAAGGGAGCTCCCAACTCAAAGCGGATTGCAAGCCCACAAACAAATCCCTTTGGCAAACTCGGCCTTAGGGTGGGGCACACCTTCACGCTGCTGATGTACAGGAAGTCTTTTGGAGAGGCATTACAGAAAAAGCAACAACCCCAAAACCCACAACCGTCTTATCTGCCCTTGGCTTAAGATCGCCGATACCTAGCTAGAGGTCTTTAAAATAGTTGCAGAGCTGTTCCTGGAAATATGCTGAGGTTTCATTTCTTCCATCTTCAAGCCCTGTTGGTAAAGGTTTGCCTAGCAGTTCTGCAAACTGCAGGGTGGATGCTGTCTTGCTGTTTGCAAGGTCCGCTGTCAATCCTTTTCCTTTTTTTCCCCACCTCCTTTCCCTTGGATGTGAGAAGCGACCATTTTTCTTCCCTTCGTTCCTCCTCCCAGCCTTCAGGACCCATATCTGAGGTCCTCCCTAGCTCTGATGTTCCTGTGCAAGCATGCTCTGCTTTCCCTTGTCCTAAACCCACCCTTGACCTAGTTCATCCTCAAACCACTTCCCTGCCTCTTCCTCTCTCCACGCTTCCATTCAAGTCTCTTCTCCTCCTTCCTGTCCCCCTCTGGCACCAGTCCTTGTGCTCGTCAAAACACTGATCTCATGGGCTGTAGGCTTGCCAGCGTAAGGAGGCCACTGCTCTTCCAAACACTTTTTTTTGCCCCTTTTACAAACACAGAAACATTTTTTTTTTTCTTCATTGGACTTGCTTTCACTATTTTTTCAGGCTGAAATTAGAGGATTAATTCTTGCTCTCCTGCTGACAGTCATGGAAACGAGCTAATTTCCAAGTGTCAGGATGCTGATCCTTATCTCATTCAGTTCCCAAAGAAGGTAATAAAACAACTGTAAGAATAAATTGCTGTCGCAGATGCAGCACATGGGCATATGGCAGTCTGTTAATTTCTCATGTTTGACCCAACTTTTAAAATAAATCAATAAAAGTTGATAAAGCACTAGAGAGCATGCAGGCTTGTGTTTTGTGTTGGTTTTTTTTTTTTTTTCTCTTCCTCCCCATATTTTGCTCCTCTGGACTCTGATCATAAATTTTGGCTGGTTTTAACTGTCCATTTTTTTGGACAACCTTAGTGTTTCCCTGTAGAAATGAATGCTTGCCTCTTTCTCCAGACTTGGGGATGTCACTACTAGCTGGTTTTAATCCTCAGAGTCAGGCTATCAAGGAGGTAGCTGTTTTATCCGTTCATGATGTCGTATATTTGCAGTATGGTAGTTCATAGCATCTATTACATTGCTTGGAGATGGAGAGGAAACAATCTTTCTGAATGTTGCAAAGAGCCCTCCTGTGCCCAACTGTTACCACATTTTTCCTTATGCAGATCTTTTTCTTTGTGTTGTTACAACAGTCTCCGCCATGCTCTTCTGTATCCTTACACTGGTCAACGTGATGGACTCTTCTTGCCCATGTTAAGTGTGGTGGCAGAGGAGTATTCCATACATTTATTAATGCTTATGGACTGTATGACTGAGAAACCTGCCGTTCTTTATTTAGTATCTTTATTATCTCTGTTAATAAAACAGAAGTAGTTCAGTTGAAGAGCTCCGTTTGTTGGTCCTCCTGGTCTAGCGATGGCAGAGCTGTGACGTGGACAATGTTGGCGCTTACCGTGGTGCTGCTGTCTTGGTGCTTGTTTCCTCTGCAGTGTTTCTGCTGCTCAAACTCAGCTCTTGAATATAGGAAAGGTGAATGTAAAATAGATAAAACTCAAAATAATAGTAAAAAAAATAAAAATTTCTCTTGAAAGTGGGGGAAATAGGTCCTTTCTCTGTTTGAAATTTTGTATTGATCCCTTCTCTTTGATTAAAGATGTTGGACGTGTTTGAGGTGTGTGTGTGGGAACTGTATCTCTCCTTTCTTGAGGCTTTTATCACAGAATCCTAGAATGGTTTGGGTTGGAAGGGACCTTAAAGATCACTGAGTTCTACCCCCTGCCATGGGCAGGGACACCTCCCACCAGCCCAGGTTGCCCAAAGCCTCATCCAGCCTGGCCTTGAACCCCTCCAGGGATGGGGCATCCACAGCTTCTCTGGGCAACCTGGGCCACTGCCTCACCACCCGCACAGGAAAACATTTCTTCCTGATATCTCATCTAAATCTCCCCTCTTTCTGTTTGAAGCCATTACTCCACGTCCTATCACTACAAACCCTTGTAAAAAAATCCCCCCCATCTTTCCTGTAGACCCCCTTCAGTGACTGCGTCCTGTTTTCATTACACTTGAGGACAACTTTAAGAAGGGACCTGTTGTGTCATTGTGTTTTTTCACAGACAACCATTTGCAGAAACATCTTTTATACAAGGAAGGCAAAACTGTTTTCAAGTTGCAATGTGAGCTCCACCTTGGTCTTTAGGAACACTTTGGCGAGATGCTCATAGGCAACCTGGCTGCACTTGTAGAGATGTGTGGGGTGGGAGATGTGACAGAAAAGTCAGGCGGTTCCCTAGAGCAGAAATTCTCCACTGGTTTGTGGTTTGACAAATTCCTGTTGTTCAATGAAGCACACATGTGGATTCCTAACACCTTCTGACTCTCCTTGTCTTGCAGGTCTTTGCTGGCTGAGCGCTTGCTGGCTGACAGGGGCTGCTGAATCTCTGGTGCTTTCATGGGTACCTGGCCACCTGACCCTGCTTTGGCTGGCTAGCAAAGCCCCAAGAATATAACCTAAAAACAAAGAGTAGTTGATAATATGCCTCGACTGATGCTGTTGTTAGAAGGATATTTCCCTGCTAAGAAGCTACCGAAGTTGTAAAGATCAATGGTCACCAGCTGCAGTGACTAAATTGTTTTTAAGCATCTTTTGAACTTTGATTTATGAACAACCGCATTTTGAAATTAGGAAATGGCTGCACTTAAGGCTAATGAGGGAGTAAAAGGGCAATGTGTTAGGAAAAGCCTTGAAGAAACCTAGATTGTTCTTGGGCTGAGGAAAGTGAGGACTTGCAAAACTGGCGTAGTGCTGGGCTGGGCTTTTTTAAGGCTGCATGTGACCAGTTCAGTGGTCTATCTCCAAGCATTGTTCACCTGTGCAAGCTTTGAAATGTTTAAGAATGCAGGTCTTAACCCTGCAGCTGCTTTCTGATGAAGTGTATTTCTGGTTTGGCAAGCGGTAGGTGCAGTTGCACAGCATCGATCCCCCCCCCCGAGTGTGTTTTGGGATCTCCTTTACACCCAGCCTTTCGAGAGGAGGTGCGTGGCCGGTGGTACCTGCTCAGCTGGAGAAGGGAGCTTGTTCCACGTGCAGCACACAAAGCAGGGACCCTGGTGACACAGGTGGGTGAGTTTGCCCAGGCTTTGCTTCAGCTCTGTTGCCACTGCAGGCTGCAGCAATAACACTTCTGCCTCCAAAAAAGATCAGCGCTGGCTGCTCGAGCAGGCTCGCGAGCAGTCCTGCTAGGGGAGACCTGCTCCGCACAAGTGTGGCTGCTCAGGGAAAATCTAGGGCAAGGGAAGAGAGGAGGTATTTCATGAAAGATCTTACCCTGTTTGTCCAAAGCCTGCAGTCAGAGCGGGGCACGTTTCAGGTTTGCTGTGCTTTTGTGGCCCAGCAGATGGGAGAGGGAGAAAGCTGCGCTGGGGGAGAAATCAGCCTCCCTGAGAAAGACCCAAATGCAAGGGGAAAGCTGCCATCAGTCAAACAGGGCTTAATTTTCACACCTTCTTCGTGCTTGGTCTCCTTTCTGAACTGTATCCTGAGCAAGCTGAAAAAGGAGGAGGGGAAATACTTTTTCCATCCTAAACTGAAGGAAAGCTTTTGGTAGTAATTCAGTGGAAATGAAAGATAAATATTTCTGTTAGCTTGACTTAAGTGGAAATTGTTAAATACTCCAGGATGATCCATTCTGTAACCTAAGACTGCAGTTTGTGAAGTTTTTCAGGATGTTTTTGCTCTTCTTCACCAGCTTTCCAAGTCTTCAAGTTGCTTGTCAGCTTCTTCAAGATCTTTGCAATAAAAAAAAATCTTCATGGTTTTTTTTTTTAATTAAATCTTTATAAGTAATACTTCTGGGCTCAAAACTGTCAATATTAAGTTAACACAAAATCCATAGGCCAGTGCCTCCTGTTTTATGCTGTTTTACTGAGTGAAATTTGGTTTTATTAGATAACTACATATGTTTTAAAAACCTTTTTACGCTTCAGCAGCGTAGCGGCTGCAGTGCTTTCAGAGTGAAGTTTCAAGCCTGGCTGTTTGATCTCCCTGGGGATTATGCAAACAGAAGTGGGTGGAAATAGTACGTATGTATATATGATGTGAACTTCTAGCTGGGATTCTGACTTCAGGTGAAAGAGTTTTACTTTTGAATAAAGCCTGTAGAAGCTTGGTCCTTTGGAAATCTAAACTTACCCTCAGTTGACTTACTATTAGTTAGTAGTACCTCAAAATACGGGTCTTATTTCAACTTAGTGTATGTTTTGTTGATTTAATCCACTTGCTGGTCTGCAGGAACTGTGTGTCCCTGTGTGTCTGCAGGAACAGTTGTTACGCTTCAACCAAAAAGGTATCAGAGAGGCAGGAATGAGATGCAGGAGCAAGACTGGGAAGGAAATAGGACCTGCTGAAGTGAGTACACGTGGCAGAGGAGATATTGGTGGTAAAACCAGTTGGGCAGCCCAGGAGCTTTGTGCTCCGGGGCCCTGAGCTCCACACATGGCTTACGTGTGGGTGTGTGGTACCCTTAGCTGGAGGTGGTTGGGCTGCGGAGGAGAGGAGGTTATAGCTCGGGCTATCTTGGTGGCTGTGGCACTAGAGTAGAAAGGGTTTGCAGTGGGGCCCCTCTCATTCTGCCTTGAAAGGAATGACTCCCTTTTTGGTATTAGTTAATGACAGTAAAATCTTGCCCTGAATCTTACTAGAAACTCAAGTTTTCCCTCTTAAGCTTAAGTACTGTCAAACTTTGGGGTTAGCATCTTTTGTATTCAGTCCCTGCCCATATCCACGTGATTCCCCCCTTTCCTTCCTATGGCACTTGTCGTCTGATGAAACTCTTGGTGACACAAACGAAAGAAACTTCTCTTCAATTACCCCTCATTGCTCTAAAAATCCCGAGTGTTTAAAAATCTGTCTCCTGCATTTTCCTTACTCTGCTGTGTTGTATTTCAAAGCAGGTCTTTGTCTCTGCAGCACACGTGAATGCGTGGCTGTGAATCTGTCAGTTGAGTTGTACATATTGTGCTGTTGGGTTTTTTTTTGGATTAGCCTCAAACTGTTGTGTCTTGCATTATGCACGTGCATGTGTATATTTTCTGTATATGGGGCAGCAGCAAAGTCTCACGGAGCAAGTGTGCTTCTGTGTGGAGGAGCTGCTGCCGGGTCCTGCCTGGTGGTACATCCATAAAAGCTCAACCGTATCATACCAGCACCAGATCAGTGCGGTGCCCCCTTAAGAGGGAATATTCCGAAACTGCGAGTAAACTAGAGCCCCATTGATCTGTGTGTTTCTAAACTGCACGTTCAAAGTCCTTTTTGATGACTTGTGTCTACTTTTGAGGACAGAAAATAACTTTAAGTGCTTAATAAAAATGAGTGTATTGCAAGGGATGGCTTGCGTTTCTAATGGTGTCCACAGGAGTAAAAATAGTTTTGCCTTACCTGGTTTTATTGATCATTGGATGTGTGTTTAGGGAACCCGGCGTCAGGTGCTGCCAGCATAGCAGGAGCAGACTGACTGCCCTTCCCCAAGGCGAGGGCTGGCCGAGCTCTCCACCTCGGAGAGCCCCCAGAGCTGTGCCTGAAGAGCCCTCTCTTTCCGCTTCTCCACCAGCAGACTGAAATCCAAACTGACTTGACATATTTACCCCTTTTGCTGTGCATGACCGTGTCATCTGCTGGCAGTGCTTGCTCATGGGCTGAACTGCCTTCCATTGGCTGCTCTTCTGGTTTTGCTTCTGCCTGTGGCTGGGATGCAGAAGCTATCCCTTCCCCATGCCCTGGCAGTCGGGAATGTATTCACGTCCCGATACCTATCTCTCCGTACGCAGGTCCTGACCTGATGTCTGACAGCATGTGTGTCTCAGGGCTTGGCATAGGCTTCAGGTCGAAGTATCTGCATTGTCTTTTACTCCTTTGGGTGAAATCTGAGTTGGTATGGTTTAAACTTTCTCTGCTGTTCCTCCCCTTTCCAACAGGTAGCGTTTATATTAAATAAAACCAGAAAACCCACCCCAAACTTCTCTCTCTCCTGAAGCTCACTCAAAACATCTGAATGAATCATTCAAATGCTGGAACTATTCGGTCACCTGTATAATTTTTAAATATCAAAATGAGGCACAGAACTGTGTACTTCCTATTTGTGACTTTGTTTTCTTCCAAGAATTTAGCAAAAATGGGCACACGTGTGGCGTTCCCGATACTCTGTAAATGCTTTTGTCCCGAGTCTCTTGGGGGGACGGGTGTTGTCCCAAGGTGTTACGAATAAACCAGGGTGCTGTTTCTGCTTCCTCGGGTGTATTTTCAGGACACGGCACGCAGATTGTGAGAAGTGTGTGCACAGAATGTCTTGAGCTGCCAGGAGAACACCCAGGCCCTGTCTTAATGCTTGGTTCTGGAAGGGCAGGGGTCTGCAGTACCAACTGGTACCTGGCCATCACCCCTCTGGCATGGCAGAGCTCTGCTAATGGCTCTCACGTCTTCAGCTGCTTTGCTCAAAAGCTTATGGATATTGTAAATGTTCACTTTCAAAGGCAGAGCTTTCAAATTAATGCTACAAGTGGTCTGGCTTTTGTAGCCCCAAGAATGACTATCCAGGTGGGTTTTTGGTTGGTGGTGTGGTGTGTGTTGGTTTTGGGTTTTTTTTTTGTTTGTTTGTTTTTTTACACCAGCTGTATCCTGTTTTCCTTCTTCTTTGCATCTTTCCCAGAGTCTTGCTGCTGATCTCTCGTCTCACCGTAGTTCCCCATGTCCTGTGAACAGTCTCTTTTGCAGCCAGCTATCAATTTTTTGCTCTCTTTACCTTTGTGCTGGTTTTTTGTGGCTGACACTGATCAATAGATTTTATTGATGGAGGACAAGATGGATAGACTGGAGTAGTTTAGGAAAAAATTGCTAAAAACAGAGGGAAGTGCTTCTGATTTGTAACTGTGTTGTACGTGCACATTTGTCTTTCCTGCCTGTACAGTGCTGGAAATAGCAACAGGTGACTAAAGTGTTTAAAATCTCAGCGATCCGTTATACATTGCAGATGAAATTGTTTTGAGGTAGAGTTATTTTAAGACTGAGCATTTTGTAGATGGCCGATGATTTGCAGAGCGGCAAGCTGCCAAGGGAGGTGGCAGGTCTGCGGGAGGGATTCTGTGCCGCAGATTCTTGGGGGATGTTGCCATGCCTTGAACTTAGCCCATCGCTTCCTCGTTGTGCTCTTTGTTTTCAATGATCAACATGTTAAAAAATGAAATACAGAAAAGAGTTTAACTTGTTATTAGTAACGTGACTGACCAAGAGGGTCACGACCCCCGTGTTGAGGGTTCCTAGGAACACACCGTGACTCGGTGTGATACTGAGGAGGCTGGATGAAAGGTGTCTCTACAAATTAGGTACACTGTGGAAATGTGCATCTGCAGCACAAAGGAAAAGTAAAACGTGAGGCTGGATACATGGTAGGATGCTTTTGGAAGTAAGTGCCTGCCTTTTCTTCACTTAGAAATACAATTGCTGGTCTGATTTTTTTTTTTTTTTTTTCCTTTTTTTCCTTCCCCCTGCTGCATTCTTCGTTTGGAGCATTGTTTGTGCTACCCTTGAACATTAACTGCTGAAGCATCTTCACTTTGTGTGGGCAGCCATGGCAGTCTGTTTTCCATCTTTCGGAAGATTCCAGCTAGATAGGTTGCTTTTGTCATTCTATTTTCTCTTGTTCCCCAGGGTATTAAGGAGCTGGACTACAAGCAGTGTGTGTTTTGCCCTAGGAAACATCAGTAGTCCAGACACCATTCCAGAAATTCCTCTCGGTTCATTTTTTTCTCTAGAACAGAGCTCACAAAGACTCTGAACACAGTAAAAGTAAATCTGAAAAGGTCAAACCTCACGTATGCCGGAGGCGGGAGTACAGGATGACAACGATACAGGGGCACGGATGGATTTTAAACTGTGGATTGGGAACAGTATGTTCGTAGAGGACTGTCAAAGTACATGGCTTGAGTATTGAGAGGGAGTTAGAGGTAAAGCAGCGAGGATTTCCCTTGCATTACTCGGTGACTTCTTAACACATAGCAGAGAGGGACCAAAACATCAGGTTCACGGCTAGGAAAGGGTGGGGGTTGCATAAACTGAGGTTCTTCGTTGCTTCCGCGTGCTTTGCCTGTGGGATGCCGGCGGCAGAGCCGTGCCCAGGGAAGCAGCACATCGAGGGGTTTTCCAGTTGGCCAAAGCTGTGTTGGATGTGCCGGTTTGAGCATGGGTTGATGCAGAGCTCGCAGCTGAGACTTGTTTCTGTTCTGCGGTTGTATTCACGTGTGAGCTTGCTGGTTTTGTGCTGAAAGCTTGTCCAACGGCTTTGGTTTGGATGAAGTCCTTCTTGTACAGCACTTCAATAGTGGTGGGATTGGCTTTGCCCTGATGTGTTTCCAATTCAAGAAGTGCAAAACCGTACACAGTGCAGGGACAATCTCATCTAGAGTAACGGCATTGACAAATGTCAAGTGTTTTCAGCTGCTCCTTTGCACGTGGTGTACAAAGGATGAACAATTCCTGCTAGCTGGGCATCCCGCATATTGAAATGTGGGCCAGAATTGATGTTTTTCAGGCCATTGATTGGCACCGCTGGTTTGACGGCGCTGTCACTGCAGTGCTGCCTCCAGATGCTGTTGTGCCAGCAAGAGGCAGCGCGGTGATGTATGAGAGATGAACAGGGCTGGTTTCTTCATCACTGGCTGGAGGGAAGGCAAACAAAAATAGCTGTTGGTGTAAAACACTAAAAGATGCAGCCAAAGCTGATGGGAGGCATTTGTCATTTAGCAAAGGATGAAATCCTGGCTTTGTTCTTTTAACATACATAAATAACATACAGGTAGGATAATATCTTCACGATAATGTGCGCTAGTTCTAGGAAATGAGAAACGGAGAATAGGAACATTTTGATAGTGGCGAATGGGAAATACCAGCAGACTCCTGGTCCCCTGCCGGCACCGGTACTGCTTAACCACCGCCAGCTTCATCATTCCGAGACCACATCTTGCTGTTTGTGTCTTGAAGTGACTTGGCGCAAGGAGAAAATCTCGTGCTTATGATATTGAAATTATTTCAAGGAACCAGCTAAGCTAGAACCGAAGGGTGGAAGCTGCCAGGGAGCGCCGTGCACCACCACATGCTGTCGGCATACAGTCACTTTTTCCCACCCTAAAAGAGAGGAGAATAAAGCTTACGGAAAGGTCTTCCCAGCTGAAAGATCTCCAAATAAATTCAAGTCCTTTTTATACCATTTTTACTTTTTCTCACTGATTTTTGGTATATGGTGTGTTGACTGAAAATGCTGTTACTTGCTGGAATCTATTATTGTATTAGGACAACAATTGTACATGTACATGCATATAATCAATAAGGATGCATGCATTTATATCAATGTGTTAATTGCTGTGATAACATTGCCTTCTATATAATAAACCTTCTAATTTTTCATCTTCAACATATATCATATGGATTTGGAAAGGCGTTATGAAGGAAGAGGCATTACTTTTAAATTTATTTAAAGAGAGAGAGTGTTCAAGGCCCGTTATGCATTTGAAAATATTCTTTAAAGATGTTACTTCCTAACTCCAGGCAGCATATGTCTCCTCTCCAGAGTCCCACTTGTGAAAGCTGCATTGCTTGTGAGGGAGAGAATCACTGACTTGAAAAAAAATGGGTTATTTTGTGCAATCTGCCCTAGTTCAGAGCCTTTTCATCTTTGGGGCTATTTAGCAGAGCCAAAAGCATAACCCAGAGGCTTATATCTGTGTTTTCTGCTGGGAAAAAAAAAAAAATCCAGCAGCATGGGAGAGGAGCAAGCGCTCAGACTTGGCATGGACAGTTCTGGTCGCACCAGCGTGGGGTTTCTGGGTGCTTTTTCTAGCAGCTCCCAATTAATAATTTGCTGATTTCAAGCTGCCATCTTCCTACACGCTTCCTGCCCACCCCGGGAAGGCTTGAATCTGTTTTGTGGCTGTCTTACATGGGTGGGTATGTAAAATCGCTCTCTGGACATTTGCATGTCTGTAGGGCTTGGGTGCAGCTTCCAAGCAGCTCAGACTGGTGGGATGGCTGGTCCCTTCCACCCCGTGCAGTGACTGCGAGGTCGGCAGGAAAAGCAGGGGAAAAGCGTTGGGGATAGGTTATTGCATGGCCATGGCGGCCTCGCTCTTTGAAAATTTGTTTCACGGTGACATGAGAAGTTAATTTTGATCTCCCTGCTCCCCCATTTGCTGATAACTTTTTTCAGTGCCTTTCCTCTTCCATGGGAAAGAGGGACCCTTGGCCAGGAGAAGCCCTGGTGAGCTGCTGCTGGCTTCCTGGGAGGTGCTGCTTGGGTTTTGGTCGGGGCGCACAGCAAGCTGCAGCAGCCTCGGCTTTACGATGAGAAATGGGAGATAAAGAACTTCAGATTAAAAAAAAAAAACACCAACAAACAACAAAACCAAACCTGAAATCCTTTTTTTTTTTTTTTTTCCATGATTACTGCTATGTAGGTGGTACCTTAAGGAGCCTCTTAAGCAGTAAAAACAAGTCTCTTAATTTACACTTTTCTAATTGCAGTCATCAAACAAAAACCAATATAACAAAATAGGAATGACTTAAAAAAAAAACTAGCCTTGACTTTTTTCGATTTGGTTTTTTTTTTTTTTTTCAGCTATTTCTTGATTACTCAGAATGATGACACTTCTTGGCATTGCAGTTTTTACGAGTTGGCTTACTGCGTTGCTCGCAACTCTCAGTCTTTGTTTTATTTAGCTGTGGTTTTTCATTTCCTGCTTGTGGTGGGGCCCGTGTTTGTCAGACGCTCTATAGTGAGGATCATGCGGCTTGCCTTTCCGCTCCCAGTTACTGGGTTACGGTGGCGTTGGCTTCACAGACAGCTTGGTGTGCAAGCTGACAGCACGGGGCTATATTCACCATAACCTGCAGCAGCTCTGTGTCAGCTCGTGCGCGGCTTAAATTCTGATGTTTGCAGTGGTCGTGAATCGGTGCTTGGTTTTGCTTGAGCTTGGGAGGGAGCTTTTAACTCAAAAATGTGTTCTTGCTAATAATGCCTTATCCTCCTTGGGTTGATTTGGTTTTGAATCTAACGTATACGTTTTATTTTTGGAATGGGATTTTTTTTTTTTTTCTAAGACTGCATCCTGGAGGGAAGGAGAAGAGGGTTGAGAGGGTCCTTAGGGGCCAGGAAGTTGTCTGTTGGGTCCCTGCAGCTGGTATCTGCTATCTTTGACCTTCCTGAGCTGGGAATAGGGGCTGCACTGTGGGTCCAACGCATTTTTTGGTTGTGTGATGTTTAGGTAGTTCGCAGTGTGTTGCTCACAGTTACTCACCTTATGAGGGTGAAACCCGGCAAATGCGTTGGAGCAAGCTGATTAGCGCCTTTGGTTGGGAGGGGGATCAGATGGCAAGCCTTCTACCCGCTGGAATATTTGGAGACCTCTACAGAATGTTTCCTTAGATCCTTTTTTTTTTTTTCTTTTGTAACACACCAAAATATTTCATCATGCAGTCATCTGATTCTGCATCCAGAGAAACCCTCATGGATTTCAGACCTCACCTAGGTGCTCAAACTCCTGAGATTTGTGTTTGTGTGTTAACGCTGTCTCCGGACAGACCTCGTGCACTGTGCACATCCGGGCGGCCGCGGCATTTACGCAAGTGCAGTCCGGGGGGCAGTTTGGTGCTTTTTACTCCCCTGTAAGACTGCCCAGGTAAGAACAGGTGCTCAAAAGGAACTGGGCGAGCAATAGTTTTTCATTGCATACATTTTACACGATGAGCATTTTCATTGCTTTTGTCCTGTTTGTCAAGGAAACTTTTGCACGGAGTCGTGTATTTCTTTTGGTGCGTTTTGCTGTTGATGTACCTTTTTGTTGTTTGAAGCTGCTCAGCACCATCAGTTAGGTGAGTCCAAGTATCTCGCAAGCTGTTTGGGGTGAAAGGAGTCTGTCCCAGTTGGGTAAGGAGCAGAGACTTGTGTGTAGTTTTAGCGAAGCGGCGTGGCACAGAGGGTGGGGGTTTTGGCCGCGGGCAGCCACTGAGCAACGTTAACCTGAAGGTAGAAGGGAGGGAGGATGGCAGACAGTATTTTTGCACCCTCCAGTACTGAGGGCCTGATGTTATTTTATATTTTATATGCAAAGTCCAGCATTTTGGGTTAGCCCCATGGGGAGATGGGCTTGCTTCTCCTTGGCTTGGGAATGGGAGTTGCTCCTCAACAGACCAGGGATCAGAAATTTCTGTTTCCGAATATGCTATTCTCATGTTACTGTATTTAACGCAGTTTAAAATGCTTTTACTGTAGCAAATCTATAGTACTAATTTTATCTAATATTACTATATTACGTAGCCATGGAATAATGATCCATTGTGGTAAAGCAATAAGAAAAAGCCATTATGTATGACATAGCATTGCAGCTTGTGTGAACCCCCTATTTGCAATAGAACAGGAAAAAAAAAGAAATTTTAAGTGTGAGGGAAAAGTTGTCATCTGTACCTTTCTTGCAGCAGTCGTGAGATTTTCCTCTTCCAGAGCTTTCCGCTGCTTTCCATCGCTAGGGTGACTCAAAGGAGGCGCCGAGGTTAGGTGTTGGGAGCTGACTTCTGCGTGAGTCACGGACTCTTTT
>NW_010120737.1:80253-84151 GCF_000699245.1 Pterocles gutturalis
AAGGCTGAAGCTGGTTTCTGAGCACTTTTAGTTTCACAAGAATAATACTTTTACTTTCATCCACAACAGCGACTACTGACAAAGCATAAACCAGCCTGGGTTTCTCCTAGACAAGAAAAGATATCTAGGGGAGTCTAAGGTTCATGAGAAACCCAACAGTTTGGAGACTGAGGATGAAGATTTTACGCTGCTGGAAGTGCACACAATTTATCCAAGTGCAAACTTGCATCCCAGCATCCTGGGTCCCACAGGTGTGAGTGTGCTGAAGTGCCCCGTCTGAGCGGAGTGGAAGAGACTTGCTTTGCTGGAAGGAATTGCTGCAGCGGAAGAGCCTGAGTTTGTCAACAAATTGGAGCTGGAAGCACGTAGGATGGAAGCCCGTGTAACCTCGTGGATGAGAATCAGGGGTGCCTGGAGTATAATGTAGAGAACACACGGCAGCACACTGCTTGTGGCATCCAACAAAACCTCTCCTTGTGCTTCTGAGGTCTTGCACCTTTTCAGCTGGCTATCAGCGTAGCTCTGCTTTCCCTTCCCATCAAAAGTTCTTTCTTTAATTCCTAGCACCTTCTCTGATATGCAGCTCTACAGCTAGAAGTTAATATAGTGCGTCCTGTTACGAGAATAAAATCTGGAAGCGAGCTGGAGAGCCTCATTCAAGGCAGCCTGCCTTTGGGGTTGGTTATCAAGCTGGGGGAGCAACCTGGGTCTGGCCATGAACTGTATTCAACAACAAAGCCAGGTACTTGGGAGCTTTCTTGGCCTTCAGTGGCTGTAAGGTGTGGTACAAGTTGCACTTCTGGCAAATAAGGTTTTCAGAGAGCACCTGCGTGGTGATACTTAACGTTCCTTACCTGCTGGGGGACCCTGCCCCGAGTCAGTGGCACAAGGCTGCAGGTGACTGCCAGCTGCGTGTGCTGGTGATTGGTGCAATGGAAGGAAACATGGAATACTTTCTTGGGACAGAAGGTCTGCGTGTTGAAATCTACCTAAAACCAAAACAAACCCCTCCGTAATCCTGGAAGGATCTGCAGCAGCCCTGGTGTGAGCTGGGGAGAGCTCCTTTATCACCCTCATTGATGGACCGCTACCAAAATTCAATCCCGAGCAGTTCAGAAAGTACATTAAAGCCTTTGATGGGATTTCTGCCTTTCTCACAAGAAGGAAAAGGCCTCTTCTCACTGTCGGTGTTATCGTGACAGCCTAAGACGTCCTTTTCCATCCTCCTCTTGTGCAAGTGCAGACATACACACCTTTACCTGTCTAACTGCCTCCATCCCTTGCTCTCTGTAGAAAGCATGCATCCTCTTCTTGGTTCTGAGATAAAGACAGCAATTTCCACAGAAACACTTAGTTTGAGTCTTTTAAAGTGAAACAGTATCTTTTGGTGAATCCTCCACATTCTTATCTTTAGTTAAAAATAAGTTTTAATCTTTGGCACTTTTTGGGGTTTGGTTTGTTCTGGGAGTGAAGAGCCAGCTTTGCAGTTGGGAGTATGGTGACGCTGGGCACAGCTGGTTTGAATTGCATGTGTTGTTTTAATTGCTGTTTATTGGTGTTCTTCCAGGATCATTTCGGAGTTTAACTGATGATTTTGAGGAAGCAGTTGCCCTTTGCTGGGCACCGTCTCTGTTGGCTGTCTTGCCCTGAGCGCCCTGAATTAGCGCAGTGGGAAGGGATGATGACCTCTGGGTGTCGGTAATTTTTGGGGTGCCACGTGGCAGCTTCAGCCCTAGCAGCACCATGAATTTGGTAGGTAAAACCCTGGAGATGGGCACTTGTTCCTTCCAGGTGGATTGTCCCCTCATGTGCTGGTGGTATTGCAGCTCTTCTTGCTGGAGTATCTCTGGTAGCGACCGCTTTGTCTTGATGCTCTATTATATGACTGCACAGAAATAACTGCCCGAACTTTGTACACCAATTTCATGAATTTTTATGTGCACCTGCTTGAAATATGAGCAAAGCAAGGAAACAAAACTTGTCTTTTTGCCTTTTTGTGAGAGGCAGGATTTTAAATGTGATGGCTATCTGCAGCGGGCTTAGGGTGATTTGCAGTTTAGGCTGCTAATAAGCATGGTCACCTTGTCTCTGGTCCTTAAAGTGTTTGACCAAGAGGATTTTTTAACTGATGACCAACAGATTTTATGCTGTTATGGTAACGGGCTCGGATGCAGAGAAGATACCACGTGTGAGGATGAGTTTCTTGGGAAGGTGGAGCTGCAGAGGCTGTGCAGGTACCCAAGGAAGATGCTGGGCGGGGAGTTGGCAGACTGGCCAGCCCTCCATCAGCAGTGTGAACTGAAATGAGTCTCTGCCTGCTGTAGTTTAAATATATATTGAAATAAATGTTCTTATGCTGGAGTATTTGACTGGATGGATAGAACAGGTAACATGGAGATGGAAGCAGGGTGTTTGCTTTCAGACCCAATGGAGCTGGGTGGGGAAAAGGCTGGTCTCACTCAGGATGGGTTAATTATAAATTCTGCCCATCTGATGGATGGATGTGAAAATGGAGGGAGCTGGGTTGTAAACAAATAGCACTGGCCTATGTAATCCAGGCTGGGGGGGAGGGAAGCAGTGGTTACTGTGCTACATGGGGGATAGTGATGCGAGGCACCAGCCCCCAGGGAGCTGCTGTTGTTTCCGAGCGTGGTGTCCTGATGCGCGTTGGCCGAGGCTGATGTGACAGCAGGGAGGTGAGAGGAGCCCTCTCGGGGTCTCGCTCAAGCTTCTGGAGTTGTAGATCTCTGACAAGCGGTGTGTAAAGCAGACATGTCCAGTCCAGCTTCCCCGACCGTGCTGTTTGTTTTTTGCCTTTCTTACATCTCTGAAGGATATTTTCATTTGTGTGGGTTTTTTTCCCCAGCATTTTAGTTCTGGTTTTATAGAAGAGAGGCTTGAAGGAGCACTCTGAAAGGCTGAAATGCAAAGCCTTGCGCTCTGACAGCCACCTGGGACCCAGCAGCTCCATCAAACCCAAGTCCTGCTCTGTTTGCTGACGGTCCTGTTTCCGTGTCTCCGTATTTATTTTCCTCGATGAAAAAGTCTCAATTTTCATTTTTTCCCCTACTCTTTCCGATTCTGCCATCCAGTCAAGAAGCTGCAGCTGGTGAGGCGAGAAGGCATCTGGTTCGTAGGGAAACTGTAGGTGGTTCTGGTTGCCAGCAGTGTCCCGGGAGGAGTCCGAGCATCAGTTTCCTTTGCCTCTTTTCTCCCTGCCCTCTGCTTCATCCAGGAATTTTCCCCGGGTTAGTCCGCTTTCTGAAAGCATTAGTGTAATGGGTTGCTGAGTAGTTATTATCACTTCCATTCGCTGCGGTGGAAAGGATCAGAGCCTCTGGACGCAGCCTGCCTTGGAAATAGTTTTGTGGATGAATCTTACTGAGTGTGTGTGCTAGCAAAATGCCGGGCTTGGGTGGGGAAGGAAGCCCGTGCCGTTTGGGTCATATAACGTGCAGTTCATTCCCTCTTTAACGAGGCAAGCCTTTTCCTCTGCTTGCTATCTCATTAACTTTAACATAGTGTTCCGTGAACATGTGGGCAGGAGCTGGAATATTGTTCGAAGCCGCAGAAGATCCAGGCCATCTTTCAGCTGGGTTTCCTCCTGACAGTTTATTCAACCGGAGAGAAGGGAAAATTAAGCAGGTTATTCAGCCTCCTCTCCTGCCTTTAAAATGTGCTTCGTAGCTCTCCTGACAACTGCAGATAATTTCAAGGTATTTTTTTTTTTCTTTCCTCACTTCATTTTTATATCACCAATCAGTTTTTAAAACCTGCTGAAATATTAGTTTTCATTAAAGTGGTATTATATCTGTGAATTTGTAGCTATCAAACGGGAATTCATGTGTTCTGAATAGTCGGTGATTGTGAAATGGCCGGGTGCCAGCAGCACCTCTCC
>NW_010120737.1:84181-124922 GCF_000699245.1 Pterocles gutturalis
GTTGGCTTTTTTTTTTTTTTTTTAAGTGTGCTGAAGTTCATGGGATCTGTCTCGGCAGATTAAGTACCTCGCATTGATAGTAGTGATCTCTTGTAGAAATATTTGTCTGGGATTGTGGAATTCTGGCTTTACCCCATTCACATACCTAAAAGGATGGAAATTCTTATTTGCTTTCAATCAAAGGCTACATTAAAACTTAAAAAAAACCCAAAAAACCCCCAAAAAAACAAAAAAAAAAACCAAACCAAACCTACTGTGAAGTTAGCGGGGAACAGGAAGATTTTGCAGAATGGCTTTGGAAAGAGTCTGTTGGTTGAACATAATATTCCAGAGTGAAGTTGAATGGTTGGACTGTGCTGATTTCTTGAGGACAGTCACCTTTTCAGATGGATAGCACCCTGCAGATGGTGGCAGATTGTACCCTCCTCCACTCCTGCCAGGAGCCTGTGCTCACTGACAGAATAAAAACAGTAAGGACGAAGCTATCCGTAAGAGTTGATGAATCTCTTGCCTTTAAAATTGAAGCGCTTTGTGCCAGGGAAAATATCTATGAATATATTTATAGTAATAAACAGTGTAGTCTCAGCTCCTTCACTGCAAGCGAGGAAATTGCTGTTCCACCAAGTCTGTGAAAGTGGAGTCTACTTTTAGATGCTTTGAAATGGTAGTCTCTTTTTTTTTTTTCTTCCTGAGATTTAAAAATATCTGAAGTGCAGATTTGAGAAATCTGTACATTAATTGACATGGAGATATTCTATACAGACTATCCAAAGCTGGTAGCTGATGGCTGGAACAGGTAGACCGGGACAATTTTCCTGCTGTCTGATGTTAATATTTGGTGACTTTATATCAGATAGGGCTGGGATAACCGGGAAGTGCTGTGCAATGGTACCAGGTTGGTACCTTTGCAGAAAGTTAACTGTCCCAGCCAAAACCAGGACAGTTCTGCGTGCAGCATCTCATCCAAGGTGGATTTAACATCAGGCTGTAGCAGGATCCTGCAGACCCCACCCCGCATCTCCCAGGTCTCTGGGGAGACAGGGACACCCTGATGTGTCTTATTCTCCATGGGTTGGAAACCCTGATCTGTCCTGTTGGGGCTGGAGGTAGTGCTGGGGAGGAGAAGGTGTTGGATGCCCACCACCAAATACCTTCTGATCCAAGCAGGGAGGAGATCACCCACGGGAGGTGTTAAAGCTCTTGAGTGGAGGCTGAGCTGGCCCCTGCCTTAGGAGGCAGAAGTGGGCATGGTTGGGACGCTGGCGTTCAACCCACCTTTGTGGTAAGTGGTGTTTGCTGGGTGGACGTTTGGCGTTGAACGGGAGCAGGTGTATATCTAGGTTTGCCATCTTGCCCTGAGTAAGACTGAGTAATCCTTCAGACGACCAAGGTGCAACAAGTGATCAGGACGTAGGATACTTGTTCTGCTTCTGCTGCAAGTGCGTGCTTGAGCTTGTCTGTAATTGGACTTTGTGGTTATTTTCGGTGTACTCCAATGAGCTGATTTTGAAGCTTGTTACAGAAGAATGGAATGAAAAACAACATTAAATATGGATATTTTTGGCTTAAAAGGAAAAGTACACATCCAAAGTGGACTGTACAGGTTATTTCTTTAACGTGCTGATTCTTTCCCTTCTATCTTATTTTTCTTCACTTAAAAGGTGCATCTGGCTGGGGGACAGTGGAAAGGCTGGCTGGGGGGGGTTCTGACTTTCCTTGCCCACAGGGGGAAGCAAGTCTCCTGAAATGGCGAGCTGTTCCTTTTTGCTGTGATTATGTCAGACCATTTTCAGTGAGTTTTATCTCTTTGATCTAATGGATAGGTTACCACAGACCTTAGATTACTTGCCTTTACATGTAAAGGGTTATTTTATTACCATGGATTTCCAAAATTATGGATCTTTTAAATTTTGCGCAGATGAAGTCATTAGAGTCTGGTGAAGAGACTGAGGATTGTCATGTTTAGTAGGAATTACGTTATCCTCCCACTGCGAAGAATTAAGGAAAACAATGGCATGGGAAACAGAACACAATACTTTTACGATTTGGCATTTGAAAAGTAGCACGTTGGCATTTGGATATTAATCGGTAAACACCTTGAGGATCACAGTGTTTCCTGTTTTAATGCATCTTAGGCATTTGGCTTCTAGAATAACTTCCTAGTAATATCTTAAAGGTTGCTCTTCTTACAATTAGTGTTACTTTTACCTTGATGTTAACCAGAGTGGGATCTGTTGGATTTATCTTTACTAGGTTCTGAGTAGGAGAGCAGTATGAAGCTCTTGTAGACGTTACACCTGAGTATCTTCTGAGTCTTGGTGAAATTTTCATGTGGATTATAATGTAAAAGAAAGCTTAAAACCTATCAGCGTTCTTGCTTGCGAGGTGCTGAGCGGTGTGGTCTGCTGCTGGCTTCCGTGGAACTCTGTCCAACCTCTGCCTGACATCTGGACCTGTGGATGTCCCTGGAGTCATCAGTGTGGTCAAGGGCGTGAAGGAGGGTTATGGTTCCAGATGGGTCAGCCTCATCTCTAACTGGACATCAGCCTGACCTCATTTCTACTGCATCAAAAGCAAGAAGTCAGGATTATGGCAAATTAAATAGGTACAAGACCATGCTGAAGGTGTCTATGCATTATATGACTCCCTGGCAATGCAAGGTGGCTAACTTGGATATTAGATGTAGTAGTAGTAGTAGTAACAATAAAAATAATAACAATAACAGCCCCAAACCAACCTTATATCAACAGGACTGGATTGGCTTTCATCTAAATGGGTATTTTCTTGATTATAGCTGCAGGCCAAAAACTAGCATACTTAGAGCCCAACTCTAAAATATATTTATATTTATTTATTATCTTCTCCCCTTCTATCCTTTATTCTGCCTGTGGAGATCTGCAGCATTTTATTTTTACCATCCACCTTTAAAGTATGAGTAAATAGTGCTTAAATACTAGGTTGGTTTTTGTTGAATTCGATAGGCAGTTGCAATGCACTGTATTTTTACAGCAGTTGCAGTCGATTCCAATTGAAACCATAATTGGTATTTCGACTTGATAGCTGCTGTAAATCTCAGAGAAGGGAAGGATGCTCTCATTTTGTTAGGCTGCTTCTCTTTCGGATGCATAGTGCATCTTCCAGCTCTCTGGGCTAATTAAAATGCCATTACAGTACATGTGGTGCTACAATACAGTCTAGGGAGACTTCCAAAAATAGATTCTTGAGTGCAGACAAATTAGAGAGGAAATATACGCTGAGCATTTTCTCATAGGTTTAAAGAGAAATAATCCATTTGCTGCCTTAATTGCTTTCTTGTAAATGTTGAAGACTTTTTTTTTCTGTAAATTTCAAATGAGTAGACAAATAAATAATAGGTCCATGATAATTACTATTCTCATTACTAATATTTGAGCTTGTTGTTACATGCCATAGCCGTTAATATGCAAATCAGGATGATTTAGTGGACTGTGCTTAACGGTTCAGGGACAGAGACTTTTATTCCTCAACAGTCCTGTTTTAGCCGCCTGGTATCCCAAGGCTACAGGGTTGGTGCGTGGTCTGTTTTTAGAAATACAGCAATACGGTTGGCCAGAACCACCCCAAATCCTGCCAAGAAGTAACGCGGGTAAGTACTGTTCAGCAAAACAACCCCCAACTTGTGTATAAAATACAAGATACTTTTTATAATATGGCTGTGGTACATGTGTACTGATAGCGGGGGAAAAAAAATAGATGTTCTTGCGCCTGGAAGAGCTCTGTGAAATTGTCGTGGACTTACACATGGAACGGAGACGGCGTGTAACTCCCTGGGCAGTGCTGGTAAGAGTGAGGAGATCTTGATTTTGATGGTGTGTACCTCCCCATCAGCTGGTGACAGCAGCCTGGTGACAGGGGGCGAGGTAGACCCCAGGGCAGCCTTCATCAGAGGGAAGGAGCTGGAGGAAGGGGAAGGTAAGAAGAAGGGCAGCTCGTGCCTGCGATGGGAAGCCCCGTGCAGAGGATGAGCTCTGTGGAGCGTAGCAAACGATGCTGCCAAGGTACGCAGGCTGGGGAGGGCTGTTTTGAAGCTTGCTGTGGGACTGTGGTCAGTGCAGCCCCCACACACAAGTCCCCATTAGGGGCGGGAGTGTGTTAGGTGAACTGGAGGGCATTTTGAGTGTATCCCAAAAAAAATCCAGGCTGGGTGGTAAGGCTGTTTCATGATGCAACCAAAAATACAGGACGTGGGAAACTCTGGGAAGTGGGGTAGCTTGAGCTGGCCAAGCACGGACCAGCTCAGCTCCTGAGTGAAGATACCTGTGAGGCCGGCTCTGACTTTGAGCTTTTCTATGAAGGGCAGCATCATTCTGTTGAAGTGTCTTTCAGTTGTGCTGTGAAGCAGACAGGAAGGTGGCGTGGCTGGAGAGAAGGGGAATGGATCTCCCTCTCTTCTTCACGGATCTCCCTCTCTTCTTCACGGATCTCCCTCTCTTCTTCACGGATCTTCCCCTCTATTTGTGAGGCAAGTTCACAATTGTTTTACTAGAGCAGTGAGGAGAACAAGGGAGTAGTTTGCTTGATGCCAACTACAACTTCAGGGGTCATTGATCCAGAAACATCCTCTTTCTCCGTAGTATCCTTAGCAAAAGCTTAATTTTGAATGTGGATGCACACTCTTGAAAGGATGTGGTTGGGATAGGCTCTCAGATGCCAGCTGATGGCTATTTATCCCAGGCTTACTGTCGGCTGCCTTGTCTTGCCTGAGGCTTTTTATCGATTGGGCGCTGGGAAATTACAGCTTCTTTCTATTTCAGCTTGGAAGGCACGGGGGCAAGCTTTTGAGCTGTATCCTCCTGGCAAAAAGATCGCCAAAATAATCTGGTAACTGCCTTGCAAGTGGTTTGCAAAGAAACAATTGTCAAATTCATCACCAGTCATTTAGGAACTGTCGCAGATGTCTTATTGGGATGTGTTATTGCTCAGCAGTTTTCCTCTGCACTCCTTTTCCATAGCTAGAAACTGGAAATATATAAACAAGAAGCTCTAGGTCCTACTCGGTTTTCGAGAACAGTACAGTCCATTGGAGGTTTTGCAATTTGTGTGCCAAGCCCACCCCGAAACCAGCTTGGAAAGGAACCCGAAGCTGTGAGCAGTAAGTGGCAGTAGCTGCGCCTTGCGGAGGACATGGACTGGCAGCTCGATGGCAAGGTCTTAGGTTTTAGGTCTTGTTGCTTACAGGGGGCATAATTCCCTGCCTTCTCAGATATATCTGATTGCTGCCATGTAGCCAAGCGTTGGCCAGAAAGCATATGACTAAAGAAGACCAGACTTGGATTTGGTTGAGAGGTCTCAAACTCCCTGAAAAAGTCTTGGGGCCACTGTAACGTCTTCCCTCAACTGAGAACAGGCTGATGTTGGGAAAACCACGGAATTCTGCAGACCCTCTGTCTCTTTTTTTAAAATCTTTTCTCTGAGGTTTCTCCTTGATTGCCTACAATTCATCTTCTGGTGTTGAATCTAAAACTGAGGGCAGCACTTAGACCACAGAGGCTTTCAGGTCCCTAAATAATGACCTCCTTGTGTATCGCATCCCAGAATGAACTTGTGTCTTCTGCATCGGTGCCAAACAGCGGATGCTCAGTTTTGTGAAGTGCTTTGGCTCTTCTTTGTTGTATCCTTGCTTTTCCAGGTACTTCTTGTCTCGTAATTGTACATTTGACCATTATTATTACTGTCGTCATCATCATCATGCAGGTGGTAGGGTTTTACTCATTTGTCATTGAACCTCTCCTCCATCCATTTCATCCATTTTCCAACTTGTCGTTGAATTCTGCATCTCGTGCTCCAAAGGGGGATCTCTGTGGTCTGAGGGCACTCCCGAGTTTTAAATACACCTTTACCCTTCTCACCAGTAATTCTGAACTGCCGCAGTACACTGGATAGAACAGATCCAGAAGCAGATGATGAGTGGGCTTTTTAAACCAGGTGTGTGCCTTGCTTTAGGGCGACTCGTGCAGACCTGATTTTCTTACTGACCTGCCCCATGTAGCCTCTCAGTGTGGGCTGTTGGTTTTTAGTTTTTTTTTTTTTTCGTTTAGTTGGTTTTTTAAAAAATTGAGTAAAAGACAAACCTTTGCCAGTTTACCTGCCCAACATAGTGACAGAGAAACAAATTGTTTTCCAGCCTTCGACTTCACTTTCATCCAAGCGTCTTTGCTTTTTCCTGTTACCTGATTTTTTTGGTTCTGAGTCTTGAAATTGTCCTTTCTTTTGGGAAAATCAAATCCTCGGCAACAGTGCCAATTTTCTGCACCTCTTCCTGCTGCCTTTCTCAAAATTGTACTTGTACGGCTCCGTGGGACTTTTCCTCTACTCTGGGTGTCCTTTAAAGATAATTGTTGGTGGTTCATCACTTAAGGAGTTCAAGGTGATTTGCATCAGGTTGAAAGATCTGAACACATGGAAAACTATTTAAATAACCTCTTCGTTCCCAGTTCTGCCCTGCATTTTTAAACTTGTCAGAGTTAATTATAATAAAGCTGCTTACAGTTTGCTGTGAGAGGCTCCCTGAATGCTTCAACCTTCTGTTTTTCTTTTCTTCGTGGGTTTTTTTTTTTTTTTTGTAAGTAATGAAGCTGTACTTCCCTGCCCGCATCTCTTTTCATTTTACCTTGGATGTTCTTGATTTTGCTGGTTCATTTTTTTTGGAGGGTTTTTATCCATGCTGGTTTCGATCCTATTCTGCAGTGTACTGTAGCTGTCTTGTCTTCATTTTGCTAATTCCAACATGTTGAAATCCTTAAAACCTGCCTACTTCCAAACCTGACCTGGTTATATGTTATAAAGTAACTTAAACAACTCTTTGGAACAGACTAGGATAAAAATAAAGTGTTCAAGTTCCCATCAATGAATAATGTCTTCATCTTATTAATTAATGAGTGAAATACCCATCTGAGTGAAATACCCATCTGGAAATGAAGTTACGCTAAATGTTCTCTAACTTGAGCCAGAAATCAGCCAGGCTGGTGTCTGCCTTCTTCCAGGCTCGATGGCCGGTGCCATTTGTCTTTCCCTTGCGAGGATCTTGGGCATTGTTTCATTGCCGGCTGCCCTCAGCACTGGGATTAATCTGCCCAGTTCCCTCTCCCTGGTATAGCTGGGACAACTCACTCCTGCTGTTTTCTGATATTTTTGGTGAAATCATTAGATTGATTCACCCTGAACCAATTCAAGAGGACACTTCCTTGACAATTATTTTTGGTAGCTTAGGAAAAACTTGGCTAGTAGAGAGCTCGAAAGTATTTTGCAGGCAATCTGGTTTGTCTCAGTGCTGTTCAAAGCAGGGTTTGTGGTTTGTAAGAATCAAATCCTGATTATATGGTTTGACCTCTTTGCACTTTTTTTTTGCCTGTCCATGGCAGTAAGACAAGCTGCTTCCCATCCCTGTCGACTTTTTGGGGAGCTGCAGAAGCAGCCCTGGGATCCCTTCTAGGCAGTAACAGGGATAAAACTGTCTGTGGCACGGCTGCTTTTAGTGTCTTTTGAGTTGTGGTTTGATTTGTTCTGTGTTTGTTATTTTTTTGGTTTTTTTTTTTTTTTTGTTAATTGCTAAAGCTTTCTCTGTAGATACACGATGAAGCTGGAGAGGACAGGAGCTGAATACTTTGTAAAGGTAGGAGGAGGGGGTGAAACTTTTTTGTAACGAAGCTGCTGGCATTCATTTTGGCGTTTGCAGACCCAGACCACTCTTGGTGCTTTCTGAGCATTGGCATAAACCGTCGTGCTTTTCCCTTGTCATGCGAAGGTCAATTATACATCGATTTGTTTAGGAGGCAGTCCCCAGTAACGGAGGTAAGATGAAAACCCAGTGCAGCGGTAGCAGAAAACACACTTTTCTGGAGGCTTAGATCCCCCCAGGTGACCAGTTTATCTTCAGTGTGATGGGGCAACTGGATGTGTGCAGCAATGCTGCCGAGTATGCAAAACATCAGGATTTTTTTTTCTCTCTCTTAAAGTTTTATAGAGCACAAAATCACAGCCTAGGACCCCAGCCCCCTCCATCTTTCAGTGGGCAGTTCTGGTTTGTTTTTTTTTTTCCTTAAACAGAGAATTCTTTAAGAGTTTGACATCAATTTTGCTCTTCTGTTTGAGGGAAGGACTCAATCAAAGCAAGCGCTTTGAGCAGTATCCTGGCATTTTGAGTGTATAGATTTTAGTGCTTGATCAGAATTGGATGTAGCACAGTTATGATGTAGAGCCTTCCTTCCACTGAGCCTTGCAGAAAGTTGAAGGTTTTCGGTTGGTTTGGTTTTTGTTTTTTTTTTTTTGTCTGTATTGTGTTGGCTGTAGATATTATGCTTCATTAAATGCAGTTGTATTTTAACTCCCACTGAACTGATCACCTAGTGTCTTGAAAAGATTTCTTTGCTGCTTGTAGCATCTTATTGCAGAAGGCTGGGGAGACAACAGGAATGTTTGACTGCTTCAAGAGGTGAGGTGATGTATTCTGATTTTTTTTTTTTTGCTTTGTTTCAGAGCTCAAAAGCCAAGCTAAGCCTGCACATATGACAAAGGTTTGAGTCTAAGATGCTCAGTTTTTTGTCACGTACAGCTCATTGATGGTATGAATTATTGCAGCTTTGAGTAACACAAATGCTGTGCAGCCACCGCAATCTAGAGCAAAAGAGTTCACATCCCAAGTAGCTGACCCCGTGTAGGACTGTGATTTTGAGGAATCTATTTTGATAGCAAGTGGTGTCTGAAACCAGACAGACTCTGCCTGCATTGACGGAGGGGGCCAGAGCAGGAGTTTTTGGCTGTTGGGAAAGGACAAAACTTGAGTTCTAGCTTGGAAAAATCTTGTTACAGAGCACGGGCTTCTTTTCAGTACATGCCCCTTCTGCAGTGAGCCGTAGCAGCTGTATGAAATGAGCTTGCCCTATCTCCAAGGTCCTGGGTTTTTCACTGCTGCTCGTGTTGTGTAGTAACAGAGAAGGTGTGAGCGTGGGGAGCAATGGAGCAGAACGTGTGTTTGTTTGCAGATACCTCAATTAAAACAAAACAACACCCCAAACTCCTCTAGATGCTAGAAAGCCGGTAAATGGAAATGGCTTCAACATTGCTTTGCTTCTCGGCATTTTATTAACCGTGGGGATGCCAGGGATGCTTGTTCCCGCTGCAGGGCTCCTTGGGGTACCTGTCTGCAAGTTGCTCAAGAGAGGAGGGTGCAGAGGGTGGGAAAGAAGGGAGTGGGTTACCAGGAGCAAGTAGGGTAAAATGATGATGGTCTGGACATACCAGCCCAAAGGGTTTTATGAAAAAAAAATACGGTATTTTGCTTTGTTGTAAGTGCCAGGTACATGCATTTAGTGTGCTGGGGGTGGGACAGCTTACCCCTCAGGAGGAGACAAGCAATGTGCCAACTTATGTGGGTACGTCTTATTTTAACCTTTTAAAATCAATATTAGTACCTTCTTTTTTTTTTTTTCACAAATTGAGATTTATTTTTTAAATCACTGAATACAGCAAATCCAGAACCGCGGTCTTACGTAGTTTGGTTTCACTGCCAGTGTTGAAGGTGTCAGTGCTGTAAAAGATATTCTTCAACGTTCTTCTGTGATTAGCCCATTACTCATTTTGAAACAAAGATTAAAGAGTGTTGCTTTGTGTTTTCTTTTAAATTAGTTGAAAAATGTAGGTCCTTTATTTCTTAGAATTGGGAAAAAAAAAAAAAATCCTTAAAAGTCCCCACTAACCAGCATTTTTGTTAGTGATCTCTGACGCACTGGTGAGACTGAAAATTCCCAACAGTGGGGAGGAAGTCTGCAGGAAACAAAATAAAAGGTCTTTCGGTTTGGCTGGTTTTGGGTGCCGTCCGTGGTGTCTGGGCAGCAGGGTGAGCCTGCCGAAATAGCTGGTGCTGCAGAGTCACCCTAGAAATGGGTGGGCTCTTGTTCTCTGCCAGCAGCTTTGTGTCACTGGAGGTGCGGGTTCAATACCTCACTTGTTCAAGTCTGCTGGATTTAGCATGAGAAAGAGCACCTTCCCTCCAACGGCCTCGCTGAAAATGTTTGGTTTTTATCAAAATCAACCCAGGTTTGGCTCCCAGAGCCCCTGGGCTGCTGGTCCAAGGCTCTGTTTTGTAGGTGGGTCCTTCTCTGAAGGCACATCTTCATCTGAGATAGCTCAGCGGAGAAGCTGGGAATGCTCCGCTCCCCAGGAGAACGCAGGAGCTCCCGGGGCTGTACTCGCCTCTCCCCGCTGCCTGCTCCCTTTGCAAAAACTTCCCCCCCGCGGAGCCACAGCATGTGTCAGAGCGGGTACGCGTGCCGTGCCGCCGGGAGACCTGCTGCTTCGTTGCTAGGAGAACCCAGCAGAGTGATATATACATATATATTTTTTTTTATTTTTTTTTTTTCTTTTAAGCTGCTGGCAGGGTGAAGGGATGAGTTCTGGGAGCTGCTCAGGGTCCCTGGTTTGATGCTGGTGTGTTCAGCACAGAAACATAGGGAAGGCTTCAGCAGCAAGTAGGGGTGCAGTTTGCCAGGGGGTTCAGAAATCACAACTAAGGGCTGATATAGCAAATGCCTGTTGTGTAGAAACAACAAGGCTGTAAACCCCTTTAGCAGCCGGGGAGGGTCATATTTTTTTGCTCTTTGATCTGCGGTAGCCACTGGGTTGTAAATCTGGAGAGGCTGATGGCTGGCTGTTATTTAAAATAGTGATGTTTCACTCGACCCCTTCAATCCAGTTCCCTCCTCATTTATTGCCGTTTGCTGCTCCTTGTGCTGGTGAAGCTCAGCTGGCCCAGTGTCATCCCACCAGCACCGTGAGTTGGCTGCTCCAGTACAGCAAGCCCAGGCGGTCTCTTGGCTCTAAAACCAAAAGCAAAAAAAAAAATAAATTTATAATGTGGATAATCTATATTACTTGCTCGAGAAGGAGACCTCAGCATGGTTATAGTTTAATTTATTGACTTACTGCCTGGGGCTGCGGTCATCCTTGGGTATGGTCGCTGGAGGCAAACCCATGTGAGCGATGGAGAAGACCCAACTGCGCTTGCTCTCCAGAAACCTGGAATGGAGAAAGTAAGGAGAAGAAAAAAAATGATTTTTTTAAAATTATTTTGTGTGTTTTTTAACATTCCACTGACATCTTAACGTTTTTATAACAGTGTCTTTGAGAGAGATGGGGTGGCTTCTTTGATGTCTGCAGACAGGGTTTGGCTTGATCCTATCTGTGCCCAGGGAGCAGAAAGGTGTTAGAAGAGAACCAGGGAGACAGAACTGGTGAAGCTGGAGATAGTTACAGTGGAGCAAATGGGTTTGGGATTAGTTTTCTGTATTCAAGTATTCCTGAAAAAATAATTTAGCATTTTTTTGCTTCAGCTTTTATTAGAGGGGGCAGATGGGAGGGGGATGGGGGGCTAGAAAATCAGGTCTGGCAGTCTAGAGCAGTAGGAATTGTGTGCTGCTGTTTTAACTTTACCTGAATGCAAGATACAATCTTTGAAATATTTTAAACAGAGAACTGCTTCAGCAAGATAGATTTCTGCATATCATTTACAAAGTATGTTTTTAATGCCTTTCTGAAATCCAAACTTATGCAAAATGGGGCTTGTTGTGCATGTCTCTGCATTTTAATCTCCTGCAGTGATTTGTCAGTTTTCCTTAACATCTCCCTGGCATATTACAGCCATTCTGCAACTTCGCTTCGCAGGGCTGCGTTTCTGTCCTAACTCCCGCAGTTCTCCGAGCAAGGAATGAATTGCAATTTAGTTACGGTATGGTAAGGTTTATAAGCTGATATGCCTATTTCTTTGGATTGATATTGGTACCAGTTGTGTATTTAGAGACCAGGAAAACCTGAGTGCAATTCGGGCTACGGCATCTTTTATTTCATGTTTTAGTGTAAGCGGTTGTTATGCAGCTGTCCTTTTAATGTTCTTATTTCCACTGATCTGTGCTACCTGTGTGTTTCTGTTTTACATGAGCAGCTGGAACACCTCCTGAACAAGGGGACGGGCTGAGAGAGTTGGGGGTGTGCAGCCTGGAGAAGAGAAGGCTCCGGGGAGACCTTCCAGCACCTTCCAGTGCTGAAAGGGGGCTACAGGAGAGATGGGGGGGCTCTGGATCGGGGGTAGAGTGGTAGGACAAGGGGTAACGGTTTTAAGCTGAAAGAGGGTAGGTTTAGATTAGATATTAGGAAGAAATTTTTTCCTGTGCGGGTGGTGAGGCAGTGGCCCAGGTTGCCCAGAGAAGCTGTGGATGCCCCATCCCTGGAGGGGTTCAAGGCCAGGCTGGATGAGGCTTTGAGCAACCTGGGCTGGTGGGAGGTGTCCCTGCCCATGGCAGGGGGGTGGAACTGGATGGGATTTAAGGTCCTTTCCAACCCAAACCGTTCTATGATTAATAATTGTTTAGTAATTTTTGTTTTTTAATTTCTGCTTGGAATGTCTCAAATAGCTAACCAAAGAGTTGATGTGATATTTTTATTTTTTTTCTCTTTCCAGATGGGCTTTCTGGCAGAGACCAGCCAGTCGAGCTGTTGAATCCACCTAGAGTGAACCACATGCCTAGCTCTGGTAAGAAGAAACTTTTATTAAATGTTGCTCCTATTCTGGGAATGCACTAAAATATTCTGCAGCTCTATCTTGCAAGTGGGAGAGCAAAATGCAAATGTAAAATGCTGGAACCAAGTGTGTTAGAACTTGCACAAATCTACTTTCCCAGGCTGAGCGAGTGGGATTTGGGAGCGGAGGGAGGTTGTGCAGCACAGCAGCCTTGGAAGTCTTAAATAGCTCAGCCCTCACCCTTGGCAGGAGAGCCTAACCTGGTCAGAGCTGCTTGTTTTTCCTTAGGAGAGCAGAACAAAGCAGCACCTTACAAGTCTTCACAGCCTAAAAGGAGCACTGAGAAGCAAAGTAGGTTTTAGAGTTGCTGCTCCCATGAAGGAGCAGTCTCCTTGTGTTGCAAACGCAGGCTGATGAAAGCCTGCTTTGCTTTTCTGCCCTCTTCTCGTGATCCTGCCGCGGTGTCTCTTGGGTCTTGTCCTTGTGGTGTGAAGCAAGCAGAGCAGTCACAGCGTTCATCCTGGAGACTGGCTGCTCCTCGTGCAGCTGAGAGATCTTACGGCTGACAGCTGCAGCGCCAAAAGTGGTGCAAACCAAAGTTTTGGTCACAATACATGAAATGCTACGGAAAGCAATCTGCTGCTGTCTTTTGTGTTTCCCCCCTTCTCTCTTCCAAAAGTGTTTTATTTCCAGGTGCAAAAAGATAGAGATATTTATACTAGGGATGAGAGGATATATTAAACATTATCTACTTTCCTGGTAGGAGCTCGAGTTTTCCAAAAAGCAAACTTTCCCTTCTCTGCTGCCTTCCAAAATGCCTTTAGGTCCTTTTATATTAAGGAAGAGATCTCGCAAAAAGATCTAAGCGCTTCTGGTAATGCAAGCTGGAAAAATGTAAATGAAGCTTATTCAAAACAACTTCAGTAGATTAAGGGGGGAAAAAATGGGCTGTGACTTAACCTAGATTTTAGTGGACTTAAATGCATATCTGGGGAAGGAAACTTTTAAGGAGGTAGGGCTATTGTCTTGGAAAGAAAGGAAGAGATCCTCATTTACCGGGTATGAGTGTTTGGCTTTGGATTCTGAGAAATCTCTCTTCCCTCCATGTGCTCCAAAACTTGTCCGTCAGGTAGGGGAGGTAATATTTTCCTAACCCTGAGAGAGATTCTTATTTTAAGACTACCATGGTAACACAGGTCAGCTTTAAGGCTTTACTCTCCATTTTGTATCCATGCACTAGATTGAGTTTTGTGGCTCTGCACAAGAGGAGGCACAGTCCTCTTTTCTGCCAGTAGATCAATGGCCAGTATTGTGAGTGTGATGGATTTTAGTCTCTTACTCTCTTTTTTTCTTTTTTTTGTTTTTGGAATTGATTTCGTTGTTGCTTGTTATGTTTAACATTTCCTGTCGAGCTATTTCAGGACAAAAGCTGATGCTGGTTAACAGCTCAGGTAAGCTGATGGTAGAATTCGGTGTCTATTATTCTCCGGGTGAAAGGAGGCTTTTTTTAAGCTGTTATGGACTCATACAAGATTTATGGAATTCTTACTGTTTGGACTCTGTTTTTAGTATTTTTAATAGCTCACCTGTATGCCTACAGAACTAATAAAAGCAGCTTGGCCATCACCGTGGAGCTGTGCTCATGCTAAGTGGGTGGGATGTGAGATTGGCAGCGACGTCTCTTTGTTGAATGACTCGTGCCAGCATTTGAGCCGTGGGAACGCCTGTCTCATGCTGGAAAGCTCAGGCTGGTTGTGCACATGGTGGGCAAAGGATAGGGCCGACTGGGAATGAAAAAATGCCCTTGTACAAGAAGCAGCATTGCCTCTGGGAAGTGGTCCCCCCGGTACTTGTCACTCAAGACCCTACATTTATTCAGTTCCTGCTAAATTTTGGAGAAATCTTTTCAGCCCTGCAGTGTGTACATGGGCTGGAAATGTCTGCCTTACATTTTGATTTGCGGAACAATAATAAAAACCTGCAACCACGGTGTTAGGCAAAAAGCAGAAAGATGTTTCGGCATGTTTCTAAGCACGAGCAAATCTCATAGGTCTTGGAAGTGGCTCATCAGCTGGCTTTCCAGTGTGATGCCTGCCTTGAGCTGTGTATCCTGGTGGGTTTTTGAAGTGGCTGGTAAAAGCTGCTGTCATGTTGAGGGAGTTCCCTGCTTGGCCAAACCATTGTCGTGTCTGGTTTTTATCATTATTGCCTTTAGGAGTTTGCTGCAGATCCTTCTGAGAGAAGAAAGGAGTGGTAATACTGAGTATTTCTCTGGAAAAAAGGAGTTATATGTGGGTTTGTGGGGTGTTGTTCCAAGTCTCAGGCATGTCTGAAATAATGGTGTTGAAAAACAGCTTGAGGAAAAAATTGCTTAATTGTGTTCTAGGATATTCTGTTTAAAACCTTATCGCATCCTGGTTATGGTAAAGCGACTGATTTGTAGTCCCCATGATGAATAAACTTCAGTGGAAGATGAGTGTTTATCCCCAGAACTATGTTTCTAGTGAAGATAACATCATTGCGGTGTACTTGTAGAAAACCAAAATGTTTTCTCTTTGCCATGAACCAAGTGAAGGAGAAGTTTGATCCCTGTTAGTTGTTGTTCTCTGATATAAAGGGGTGAGAGGGGGATGTGCAGTACCCAGGTCCTCCACGTGCTCTGTTCTGTAGAAGCATCTCAAGTACAAAATCACAATGTTTAGAGCATTTTTATGAAACCGTTTTAGGAGTGAATTGGGTTGAGTAGAACGGAGTTCAGTCGTTGGCAAGGTGTTTTTTTTAGGAAAGTGACTTCTCTCTGCTTTTTGCATAAATTAAGGATTAATTTAAAGAAGGGAAACATTTTCTCTTTTCAAAAATCTTATCACCCATAATTGGTGCTTCTGAATTTTAGTTGCTTGCAAAAGTAAAACAAGACAAAACCCCCACAACCCACACCTTGCGCAGGAATAGAATAACCTGTCGGGTAATGCTGCTGGCGCTTTCTCTGGCTTCAGAACATTCCTGCATCTTTAACCAGGGGGAGGAAGGGACAACGTTGCTTTTCCTTAACTTCTACTTGCTGAATTTAGAGCTCTTCAGAGCAAGGACTACACAGATGACTCTTGGACAATCTCATGATGATGAAGGGGCCAGGTTTAGCAGGAGAGGAAGCTGCTGGGATACATGGTGCCTGGTTTTGGAGGGTGGCAGTGGATCGCCCGCAGAAAGGTGAAGGAGTTGTCCTGCAGGTTAGCATACTGATTTGAAGTAGTTTTGTGTTTACGGTATTTTTTGGCTTTTTTAGCAGTGACCTTAGCTGCAGCCTGCATACGGGAACTGCTTCATATGTCAGGAGGGAGGGACAGAGCTCTCTTTTCCTCTTATTTTTTCTTCCTTGTGCTTTTAAACTGAGCAGTGCTTTGCCTTTTCCAGAGTGCGAAGCTGGGGGGCCGGTCTTGGAGACCTCGACTGTGTAAATACCCAGATATGTTGTAGATAATCCTCTTAAAAACATCACTTGTGTACTGTTGATACCATCCTTGAGATTTATCGAGTAGATCTTTGTTAAGCATACTTTGCAGAATGAGTTTTCTTTTTTTAGAAGGCTGTGTTTACACTACTTTTGATAACTACCTCCCGTAAGTCTTCTCAGTTTTTCTTGTTGGTATAAACTTCATACTTGTCCGTTTTGTTACAGTAATCTTGAGCAATTTCTTTAGTATTAGGAATGTGAAAACAGCTTGATACCTGTGATATGCATGTAAAATAATTAAATAGCGGGAAAACGAGTCCTTTTTCAACTTCAAAGTTATACTTTAATAAAACTGCAAATTGGGATGAAAAGTCTCAACTGTGAGACTGAGATGGAAACCAGCCGTATTTGGGGAAACCTGACGAGTTTCCCCAATATGCTGGTCATGGCCTGATGTGAAGTTCTGGCGGTATCTGTGTACAGTACAATTACTGACCTAGGAAAAAAATTCCCCTTCCCATAGCGTTCCCATAGCTTTTCAGGGATGTGTTCCCAAGTTGTGATGAAAATAATAGTGAAATCACATAATTCATTGCTGTGGTTGAGCGTAGCTGACAAACAGTTGGCGTTGGGACGTATCCATTGCAGGCTACAGATGTATGCAGAGGTTGGGGAAAAGATGCTGGGCTTTGAAGGCGAAGCCCTTTCTCTGGCCGCGGATCAGATGGAAAGCTGCAGCGTGCCTTCCGAAGGTTGTTCTCCATCTGTCGTCTGCGAACCACTGGTGTTCTGTGAGGCCGTTGTGCGTGTTCAAGAAGTGATCAGTGGTGGCTTTCTGATGAGTTTTTGAGGGTTGGTAGTGGTCTGCTGCAAAATGTTAGGAATTAGGGGGCTGAACAAAGCATGGAGGGTGGCTGCAGTTGGGCAGTTTCTATAAGAGCAACCGAGACTTGCACAGGGTGTCCTGACGCTGGCGATGAACAAACTGCATCTTCTGCATGAGGCAGCTGGAAATGGCTCTTCCACGGGTGGCTGCACCCCTGCTCGCCATCCAGGCCGCTGCTTTCACCACCGTGCTGCTGCTCAGCCCTCGGGACGGCTCTTCCAGCGTGGTACTGGGACTCTTCTGGATCTGACACTGGTAAGAGGACGGGCAGCATGGCAGGGGCAGCCGGAGGATTATGGATGAGATTTCAGCTCCCTGCATTTTCTTCTTCCTAGATCTAATTATACAGTCTCTCACTTCCCCATTCATTTGAAGAAAAATGTTGATGTATGTACGAATAAATGGTTTGCAAGAGCTTCTGAACTAATATTGTTACATGATTTTACAGGCTTTTGAAATCGGAGATTAATCCCCCTCTCTAAGAGGGAGGAGTGATAGGATGAGATTTCAGCTCCCTGCATTTTCTTCTTCCTAGATCTAATTATACAGTCTCTCACTTCCCCATTCATTTGAAGAAAAATGTTGATGTATGTACGAATAAATGGTTTGCAAGAGCTTCTGAACTAATATTGTTACATGATTTTACAGGCTTTTGAAATCGGAGATTAATCCCCCTCTCTAAGAGGGAGGAGTGATAGTCCAGTTGGTCTAACAGAGCCGAATACCGCGCCTTTGATAATTTATCCCATCAAAGGAAGGGGATGCCCTCTCACTGCACTGTGTTTTCAGATACTTGCCTGCTTTCTTGTAGTGTGTCTGCTTCAAAAGCTGCTTCAGAAAGTTACCAAATCAGCGTGGCGCGGTGGGGCTTTGAAGCACGTTCAGATCACTGTCCAGTCGGCGAGGATTCGGGGCTCCCGACAGGCTCATACCTCTGCAGACAGGAGCCTGTTCGTCCTTGTTCACACTGGGATGTGTTAATAGGGGAATGATGTGCAGTTTTATTGTGCTCCAGAAGTGTAGCTCCCACAGAAATGCGTCCTTTAATATTAAAGATATCCTGTTCTATTCTCTATAGTGTCCAGGGGGGAGGAAGGCCACCCCAAAACCAGAATTATCGTTAAAAGTGAGTTCTTGAGAAATCATTTTAATGTCACAGCTGTACACTAAGCAGATTAAATCGTTGTTTGCTATTGTTAGCTTATTTAAAAGGTACGGCTATTATTGTCAGGCTTAGTTTTGTCAACATTTTGATGCTCCGGCATAAGATAGCAGAGAAACTGCACGTTAGTGTGGCTTAGAGCCTTGATCGTTAAAATCAAGTTAACCTTGTATTTACTGCAACAGGTAGTATTTCCAACCCTAAGCTAGATGTACGAAATGTAGCCCAGGCAATGACAATAAAAGAATTGGTTTACCAGCTAGAGGTACTGCTAAAGTCCCACACCATCTCCTGTATGAGCTTCAGCATCCCCGTGCTGCAAGGCACTAAACCACTTCTCTTGCTGAGCTGGCTTTGCTGGAGCAGGGGCTGCTTTGACGTCTGCCCAGAACCTGGCCCGTGGATGTCCTGATCCTGTGGGGTGGGAAGAGCAGGAGCCCACAGCTCCAGAACTCTATTTGTTGTGTTTTGTCTCAGAGAAAATATTTAGCTGTCACATCCTTTCTTAGCCATAAGGAAATGGTTATTAAAGAGAGGAGGTGGGATGAATTATTAATGACTTGCTCCTCTTTTAAGAACTGAAAGCAGCACTTACATCTTAAGCACTGGAATACAGAGCTGTTTTCTTAGATGAAAGGTAACTGGCAGGAAAATTTGCTTTACTGCTCAACCCAACGTGATTTTTTTTTTCTTTCTTCTTCCTCACCTTGTTTGGTTTATTAATTCACACTGATACTGTAGATTTCACTGGATTTTCTTAGTCCTTAATGTTCACAAAGAGTTATTTTCAATATAATGCTTCTCCCTGGTTCTCTATCAAAGGAAAGGTGGTTTTGTGCTTTTGCTTTTGTGTGAAAGCAGGTGATGGAGGAAAGCCTTCGAATGCATGACGGTATTTACATTAAACTTTCTGACTTAGGGAAGGAGGAGATGGCATGATAGGAGCAGACATTTCAAGGCTCCCTTGAATTGTTAATCGGTAATCTGTTCCCATTGCCTCTGGCTCTTCTAAAAATAACAGTACCGTGCTGTGAATGAAAAGTGATAAATATTTCATGCAAAGTTGATCACGGATTGAGGTGTTTCTCGGTAAAAAAATTCTGCGTGTCTCAGATGCGAGCTTTCGGTGACTGTGCGTGTCCTATTTGCCATGTGCGTTTCCCTGCTGGGTATTTTGCCTGGATCTGCAACCCTAAAGAGGTAATCAAGATGAAATATATATTTTTTTTTTTTAATTTTATTTTGTTTTCAATTCCCTCAGCTTTTCGAGGTAGCACTTGTCCTATAGCTGTAGTGGTCTGGAGCACCCTGTGCTCAACTCCTTTTTCCATCAGCTTCTCCTGACTCCTGCTAGATGGATGCTGGTGTTAGCTGGAGGACGAGGGTGGAGGAGTTGCCCAGGGCTGTTCCATTAGCAGCATGTTTGCTTTGCTCTGCATTCCCTTTTTACGGGTGTGCTGCAGAGCTCCCCAGAGTGCTTTATGCCAAAATTATCTCAGGGCAGTTCATCACTGAAGGGGAAATAGATGCCGTAGGTCCCTGCTCAGCAGCCACCTGCACTCCCAGGATTTTAGGAATTCCTTTTCTGACACGAGATGCATTTATCAAGCTCCTAGAGGCTCTTCCCCAGCGTATATTGATTTTCAGGGCTATATTTGGCTCTGCTTTGTCTTTGGGCGGTGGAGGGAGTATCAGGTGAATGCCTTGTGCAACGATGCCTGAACTGTTGTAGCAACCTCCAGATGCTGAGATGGAGAATTGCTGTTGGTTCATTAACTAGACCTTTCCTCTCCCTTTTTGTTGCCTTTTCCCCCCTGCTCCCCTCCCCTGCCCCCAGAAAACCAGCTCGAAACTCCAAAAGGATTTAGGCTGAGGCATAATTCACCAAGTTTACAAATAAAATTGTAACCAAGCTACTCCAAGCCAAACAGTAACAGTGACCCGCCGAGTGAATGCGAGCACTGCAATGTGTAATGGTTTCACTTTGGTTTCACTTCTTAAGTGTGTAGGACTTGAAAGATGCCTTCAACAAATAGGGTCTTCTGAGAGCTGGATTGGAACGTGAGCACTGCAGCTTTACCAGCAGGCTTCCTTCTGCGTGCCCGTGCTTTCCTAAACCACCATCTCTCCAGACTTCTCAAAGAGGACCATGCAGGGATGTCCTCCTCCATCCTCGCCTAGGTCATCTCACCACCAAGCACATGCGAAATCAGCGTTTTCTGTGCCTCGGATGCAGTAGTAAGTTCATTCACACTAAAGCCACCTCGTTTACATTTCCCGTTGGTGCTGGCTTGGTGTTTGCCCTTTGCATGCCTTGATTTGAGGTCTACCTTAAGGTGGTGTCTCCTCTGACTTGAAACAAGTGCTTATGATTAAATATCTGCTCCTTTGGCTTAACTAATATCTTGTGATCTAAACCACTCAATCATTACTATTTTTCCATGTGTTTTTCATTCAAGAAATTGTGTCATATCAGATGACTCATTCATATTTGATTAGAGATTTCATTACAAGCTGGTCTGAAGTTTTTATGGTCTAATAAAAGGCTTTGGAATCATTGTCATATATGTACTTGTCATATACAGAATAAATGTATTGCACATTTAGGTATTTTTTTAAGCTGTTACAATTCTTGCTGGTGAATTGTGTAACTTTTAAACTTGTTTAAACTTTTAAAACTTGTTTAAAAGTTTCTAATGAAATTCAGCGACTGAACTTTTCCATTGAAAGAGAACTTTTCACAAGCTATTGTAGCAGTTCTCCAAGTTGCCCTGAAGACCAAGCCATATGGAATGACCCATTTGTCATCCTACTCATGACAGTCATGCTGTAATTATATTAGTGAAGGTCTTGAAGATCCCGAGTTGTCAGGGTGTCACGTTAGTCAGTTAGGTGACATATGAAAGGCTTTTATTTGCGCTAAGGAGTGTGATCTGGTCCCTGTATACAAATTGTTTCTGAGGTTAAATAAATTAATACAATTTTTTTCAATTTCTTCTAAAAATAGATAAAGCTGTTAAAAGAAGGTATTTTTAAAAAAAACCAAACTATTGATGGGAGGACTACCTTTACCCTCTGGTTTTTGCTATTCCAAAACTGTCTTAAGCTTTTAAATATTTTTTCAGTTGCATGTAATAAGAGCTTATTTTTGTGCTTGAATTATTTTAGGAAATTATTTTAGTAGAAAAATATTAGACCAGGTTATTTTCTGCTGTACTTTTATTAACATTTGCCTGTGTAATATGTTACAAAAGGAGTATATAATGTGAAACTAGTCAAAGCAAGCCTATCTACTTGGTCACGTACCTGTGAAGGAAGCGTATCCGCATTGTGATTGAAAGATTTCCATTAAGTTTTGCTGGGTAGACTGAATTTCCCCCAGTCAAGGAAAGAAAAAGCTGTCATGAATGAAATTAGCAGGTTTGGTTTGTTCAGACGTTTTTGGGAAGGGATGGACAGACTCAAAGATTCGAGGTGGGTGTTTTCGAGTTCATTTTGCACTTGAAAAGTAATAGCACCTTATCAGTGTCGTTCTTGGTGAGCCAGATCTTCTTGTAAATGTTGCCAAAAGCTTTCATTGAAATCTTCCACTGGAGGATTAGTTTAATTTGGCTGTTAATAGGGTAACTAGACAAGCTCCTTGTTCAGCGATGGTGCTTTCGTGTGGCTGCTAGAGCCGGATCGTGGCTTTGTGGCAAGTGTGTCAGCAGAACCCTGAAACGGTAGCTGCAGGAGGAGTCAACTGGACAGAGCAGGGAACTGATGGAGGTGCAGCTCTTTTGTCATGAAGGTAAATGAACGTTGTTGAGAGGAACTGGCAGGTCAATGCAGAGCCATAAACAAGCCTGTATTCCCAGCCCCGGAGAAAATAGATGCCCGGGTGGTTGCACATGCCAGCCTAACCCTTGAAAAGCCCGCTTTGGAAGCAGGTGGGTTTAGGGAGTCTCCCTTGCATAACGGCGACCTCAAGGCTTGGCCAGTAATCCCCCATCGGAGCTGCGCTTGTGTGAACGTTGCTTTGCAGCGTGTGTGTTGGAAGAGGCATCCAGCGCTTTTTTTGAAGGAACGTGACAGTTCCTCGTCCATCTTGAAGATACCTGCGATTCGTCCCAGCAGCTCATTGCTTAGGAACGAGGAGGCTCTGCCTCTGCTGCCAGCTTGCTCTCTGACCTTTGGCAAATCAGTTGGCTTTTTTCTCTCTGCCTTACCATAAAATCAGGCAGTTTGCCCATCCTCGCGGTGATGTGTTGTGGTGCTCGCCTGCCTGCACAGTACCTGCAGCAGATAGTAGGAAATTGCAATGAATTTGGTAACAATCAGGTCCTGGGCATGTGCAGGTGATTGCCTGATCCCTTGGTGGTGACCCCAGGGTAGAGGCGATGTTAGCAGATGGCCGTCTGCTTTCCATCCATGAAAACTCAGTATCTTGGTTAGAAGTGTGAAGCTTAAGTTGGTCGTTGTCTGAGAAAATGAATTATTCTTTTTTAAGCCTCATATTAGAAATGGGATTTCTGTGCAGTAAATGTAAACACATTTCCCTTGCTTTTTTTTTTTGTTTTTTTTTTTTGTTTTGTTTTCTTGGGGGGGGGGCAGGCTTTTGCTTTAATACAATGTAGATTCTGATAAACTTGTGTATTGACTAATTCCTTGTACCTATGGAATGAGTTCCCATTGAGCAAATAATGTGTTGTGAGAGTGAATGAGCTGGATGGAGGAAAAAAGAATTTACAGGAAATAATCCAGGCTTCTGAAATATTGGAAATACCAAAAGGAGGAGAAGGGCGATAGCTGAACCCAACCCGTTGTATGGGGATGAAAGCCACAGCGGCGTTTGGATGGTGTATGGAATATCCTCAATGCAAAATCAGCACCATGGGGGTTTGAAATGGGGGAAAGCTGACATGGTGGAGGTGAAGGAGAAGCAGCTGCGATTTTCTGCGTTTCAGTGTGGTGGTGGTGGGGTTTTTTTCCCCTTTTGAAGCAGACTGTCTGGAGTCTTTGTTCTTGTACTTTCTTTGAATTTAGAACATTTTGGCCAGACTTCTCCTGATAGTTGCCATCCTTAATTGAAACAGCCATAACCTTGTGGCTGTTCACACGGAGGCCCTTGGGAGACCTGAGAAAAATATTGTGCTCGTACCTTATTTTGGCAAGTCCGTAAGAGGCTAAAGCTCTCTGGTTAACCAGACTGATTAATCAGAACTAGACACAGTTGGTGCCATCTGAATTTTATTCTCGTGCCCCGGGTCAACCACCAGCAGCTAGCATTTACTTTTTGTTGCATTTCCAGTAAGCTGCCCTATTTATAGCTGGCTGCAAGAAGGCAGCGCTGCTTGGGTCGAGATAAGGGTCGGGGCTGGAGAAGCGTTACCTCGGCTGTGTGCGGTGTCCGGGCTTGCTCCCTCTTCCCATGAAGTGCTTCGTAGTGGCTGCAAGGCACAGAGCTTCCTCGGGCACGGGCGAGCGGTGCCTTTGGGGAAGGGGAGGTTTGTGCTGCCTTGACACTGGAGGGGACCTGGATGCTGCAGGTGAAGGAACATCGGGATCGTACGGGCGCTAAGGGGAGCATTGGGGAGCACTGTACAGTGGCGCTGGACCAGAGGAGACTCTGCTGTGACCAAACAGTACCATCAAGTCCCTGTCTCCTGCAAGGGAGCGCAACAGGACACAGCCACGGAGTCTACACCCCGTTCTGCACAGCATGTGTTGCATGGGACACCCACTGCCGAGTGAATTCTTTGCATGTCAGCCGTGCCGCTGTCCCAGAAAGTAGCAACTGTGTTCTACCTTACCCTAAAGATTTTTCTTATAATATTCTAACTTCCGTTAGGATGTAAACATTACTTTAGAGAAAGTAATTTCTCACTCCCTACCCACCCTGAGTCATAGAAACATAGAACCACAGAATGGTTTGGGTTGGAAAGGACCTTAAAGATCACCCAGTCCCACTCCCATGCCATGGCAGGGACACCTCCCACTAGCCCAGGTTGCTCAAAGCCTCATCCAGCCTGGCCTTGAGTCATTTTCCTGCAGTCCTGCAGCACCCTGTGCTGGTTCCTGATGTTCTCCTGCTGCCAGCGTGGATGTGGGTGTTTGTGGTGGTCTCTGGGGCCCACAGGACCAAAGCTTTGCCACCTCCTCTTGGGCAGGCGGTGTCTGTTCGGTCCCCAGAGCTTAGTCTTGGGCAGGGGATATTAGAGGAGCAGGTGTCCCCCTGCATTCTGCTCTTCAGTGCAGTTGGGGCTTTTCAAGGCAACACTTGAAAACCAAGTGTCACACGTCCTATCTGCTTAATTGTCCTTTGCTCTCGGTATTGGTGAGAAATATTTATAATACAGAGCTGCCTTTTTTATTTTGGAGTGCAGTTGCAAAGAAAATGTTCCTTAATCCTCATGGTCACGAACAATGTTCTTGTTCCCTTTTGACCTTGCGAAGTCACAACACAACAAAGTGAAGGCACTGGATTGTGTTCCTTTTTGTGTGCTGTTGTCATAGTTTTTAAAGTAATGCTTTTCATGCACTCCTTAGGAACACAGAGAAGAATGACTGAATTGTGATAGAAACCTTCTGAAACTTACATGCAAAATCATCAGCACAAGTGTCATTATGGCTCTTTTTTAATTTGCAAGGTGTGTTTTACTGGGAGGAAAGAGGATGAGGGCAGAGCAGGATCCTTTCAAAGGTCAAGGCTTGCAGGATGGGGGAGCATGGAAGCAGATGATCTCTTTCTGAGCAGAGTTCTCCTTTTAGGAGGAGACAGTATATTGTCATCACATAACACAACTTTGTCCCGCCAGGTCTGGTATCACAGCGAACAGATTATTGCTTCTGCTACCCCCTAAGTGGCAGGCAGAGTTGGAGGCGTTTGCCTGGAGAGTGCTGGGACCCCAATGCCCGAGATACAGATGTGGCCAGCTGGCAGGTGGGGTTTTATTCCTCCATTTCTGAAATCGTTCGCTGATGAGCAGTGAGTTTTTTCTGGTTGTTTTCTCTTAGTGAAAGGTAGTGATTTGAGCTCCGAGGATGAGCAATAGGTTTGTGAAGGTGTTTGTGACGCACCAAGAGGGAAAACTGGGCAAAACTCATTCTTGCTCTTCTGACAGTAAGCCAGGGAGCTGGCGTGCTTTTCATTTAAATTTCAAGTTTCTTAAGATCTTATTAGACCTGCCCATCTGTCTCAGCCCAGGTTAGATGATGAGGGATTTTGCTTAACTGAGCAGTAAAGTTCTGCTGATAAAACCCAGCTCGGAGCACACCAGTAATTCCCTTCGCATAAAGTGCTGTAGCACTCAGATGTGTTGCACTCCAACGTGACATGCCTTGGTCCTGGGGTCCAGGGGCATTTGGATTTGATACCTCAATTGGCTATTCAAAAAAGAGCGTGATTAAACAAGCGGCAGCTATCGAAAAGCATCAGTGAAGCATCCCCTTCTCAGTGGGACCGTGTGTGCTTGTGTACCCACACTGAAGCACAGCCTGAGCTGGAGGCGCTACGTACACAAGGATAATACAGGGATTTAGCATGTCTTGAAGTGATGCTAAACAAAATGTATATCCGTGTCCTCCATCCTTGGCTGTATTTTCAGGCTCAGGAGTTAAAAGCCCATAGGAGCTGAGGGGTTATAAGATAATGCTGTGAAGAAGCCAGAAGGAAAGGCTGGAGGGGAAGAGTTAGGGCTGCATCAGATGGATCTGGGTCCAGACACAAATGGAGAGAAGCAGGAGAATCATCTGTCTTCCCCGAATTGGACAATACACAGTAAAGATGATTTTCCACCTTGGCCTAGGTTATGAGAGTGGCAGAGCCCCAAAACTGGTGCCAGGTGATATGACCAAAAAAAAAAAAAAAAAAAAAAGGTCTGGCATCTGATATGCCTAAACTTTAGTGGAATTAAATAGTGAATTAATATAACTCAGCCTTCATGATAGGGCTTTATGTGCAGTCCTCTGGAGCAGTCAGCATTTTGTAGGGGAAAAAAAAACACCTGATTGCTGGATGCCCATTACGTGCATCTTGCACTTCAAACCCATCAGTGAGGGGAAAGTACCTTGGCTTGAAGCGGCTCTGTTGTGACAGGGTGACAAAGGTGAGCAGTTTCCTCCTGCAGCTGATCTAGAGAGTGAATCCTAAGGATTGGAGCTAGGAAGCTTTGTTTCTCTGTAGGTACTTTAATGTAACTATATGTAAACTAAGAATTACCCATGCTCTCACTAGTAATGTGTTTTCTCCTGAACCTCAAAGCCTGGTGACCCCTCAGTGACTGTGGCTTGCTGGGACATCTTGGGAGAGCTTTGCTTTGTGGTGTACCTGTGTTGCCTTGGAAATTTTTAATTACATAAGGACGTACTCGTTACGGGCTCAGTAACAGCAACTGTGTGTTTAGGTGGGATGGGAAGATTTCATTTTTGCTGCTTGGACTTTTTTTTTTCTTTTTTTTGGTATGGCACAAAGGGAAGACAGTGACTGCTGGCGGCATTGCTAATGGTGCTTTGGGTGGGGGGAAAAAGTTTGCTGCAAAAAGTATTGGGTTCCTGAATTATTCCTTCCTTGTATTTCTCCTAGTGTACTGTCTGTACTCCAGGGCACGCTGGGCAAGAAAATCAGGTGTGTGTGACTGATGGTCATCTCCACAGCATGGTGGGGGAACGTGTGAGCACTGTGGGGGGTTTCCATCTATTATGGTTATTTTTGACTAACAAAAAAGCCTGTTGGTTGTAGGATTGAAGAAGTTGCACTGCTGCCCCAAGTCAAGAGGAAGGAGGATGGTGAAATCTTACTAAATCTGCTGGGATTTGGGAAAAAGTTTCAGGCTGGAGGTAACCTGGCTGTCCGTGGTCACTTTTTCTGACTCGCCATCCTCCTCCCTGGGGATGACCACCAAGACTGGGGGGTAAGAGCCCATGGGAGGGAGTGACATCAGAGGTCCCTCTGAAATGGAAGTGCCATGGTCTTGTTTTCATCTTTGCTGTGGACACGCTGGAGGGTATATTGCTGTTTATGATGTGTTTCGCGTTTACCAATCTGAATTGTGTGAGAGCATCCTATTAAACAACTAATTGAAAATGCTAATGTGCAACATATTTTCACAAACGAGTGTTTTGGTGGCAATCAAAGCCACGCCATCTTTCTCCTCCTGGTTCCGACCTGTTTGACAGAGAACTTGTTTACTTAGGAAAGCGAAGGTAAATTTGCAGAAAGTTAATGGCACCTGAAGCAATACTGCTGCGAGTGTCTTTCCACATGGACAAAATGCAGGACTGCTGGTGCATGAGTGCTGGTTTCTTTCCAAGGTAGATATGAGCTGTCTGGGGACAAAATATGTTTCAAATGTGCTACCAGTATGCCATCGTTTCCGTTACACTGGTGGCAGTAGCCATCATATTTCAGATATTTGGGGAAAAACCCAAGAGATGCTTTGATTAAGGAGAAAAGCATGGCTTGTGGCTGCTCTGATCCACCGCTACGTCCTCCTCAGAAGCTATTTCAGATGGGTAGAGCTCCAGGGGGTCATCGGTCTTCAACCGATGATATTTGGACTGGGTGGGAAGCACTTGGAACAACTAAACTATACTTGGCTGCTGGTTGAGGTTGGTGCTAAAAATAAATAAATGAATAATCCCTTTGGCGACCTTGAAGACTGTGGTGACCGCACACCAACGAGCGAGGCATCATCAGAGCCTGGCCCAGGCTGTGGCACAAGGGCGTTGGTGGGTGCTGGGGGTGGGTGAAGGGAACTTTTTCCTTATCTTGTCTAGCGACAGTGGTCTCTTGGTTATGTATCTTTTTATCTCAACAGTATTGTCACAGTATAATGAGAAACTATCCATGGAAGGTGATGGTTATTGGTCTGGTTGGAGTACCGGAGCTTTAGGGGAAGCCATGATAGCCCCGTGTGGATGTCTTGTTGAGCTGTTTTGCCTTTTTAGAGATGTTCTGAGCTAGACAATGTGATTTGAGTGAATAAGGGGGTAAAAAGCCACCTGAAATAACTCCTTTTTGTCTTCTGTGCTTGAATGACCATCTTCGTACCTCAACCAGTGGTGTCATGCTGGAGAGTGAGGAAGGACCGTACAACTGGGATGGAGAGCTTTCGGTTGCAGCACGGGCAGGACCACCACGGCTTCCAGTGGCTGGGCGTTACGTGTCTGTATTTGGGGCTCAAGGGTTGGTGAGACACCGGTCTCCACCACCTTCCCATGCAGGCACTGGTCTGAATCTTTCCTGGGTTCTTGGTGGAGAATGGTGATGGTTTGCGATACCACTGGGTGGATGTTTTTGATTTGACGTAGGAAAGGCTCAGCTGTAGAGGCTTGTGGTTGCAGTGCGGGAGAATCCTATCAGGTTGGAACACATTCTTTCCAGTGATGAGTTCTTTGTTTTTTTTAAGGGAGGGGAGAATGTAGTTAAAATAAAAAATTAGTGGTAAAAAAAAAAAGTAACCCTTAAAATTGCAGAGAATGAAATTCTCTAGAATTTCCTTTCTAGAATGACAGCATAACAAAAGGTTTAACTTTTGTTTGGACTACTGCTTTACATTAACCTTGCGACATGATATGGCAATGTCCAGACGCTGATAAGAGGTGGAAATAAAATAGCAGGAAAGACATGGGCTGTGTTGACACAAGTATCAAGTATCCTGAATAAGCAGCCAAGAGACTTCATCTAGTTTGATGTGAAGCCAAATATGTATGGTATCTGTAATTGGGTTTCTCTCATTCTGAGGCAGAGTGAGAGCCACGGGGTCATTTCACCTCGTTCAGTGTAACAGGGAATTAGGGGAACCACCACAAAAATTGCCGGTTTATCTTGATTTGAGAACACGTAGATTAATCCACTCTGATTTTTACTATTCACTCCTGAAGCTAGGTAGTGGGGACCCACCATTTGGCATGAAAAGGAAAATAAGGTAGTATTTACTATCAAAATAAGAACAATACAAATACTAAAATGAAAAGCAAACAGCCCACAAATTATTCTTTTGCATAGGACAGACACGTTCATAGTAATGACACATAAAAAAATATTTTTCCCAGGAAAATGGTTTGTATTTTGAGCAGTTGTATTCAAGCTAGGTCTTAGGAAGAGACTTCTGCTGTCGGACCTTGTATTGCAGGTGTCGGATGCTGGTCTTCCTTCCCAGAGCATCTCAGTGAACATTGGCTCGGGAGATCCACAGCCTGGCTCAGCCTTTGATTATGGCTTTGTGATTAGCACCTTCTATGATGCATAAAATTTGCTGGGGTTGGGTGCCTGGTGGATTCCTGTTTCTGGCTTTCTTTTTTTCTCCTTGTACTGTATCTCTTTCCTGTACCATCTCTGCACTTCTTTTTATAGCAGCAGTGCTTAGGGCTGCTTGGAAAGAGTCAGAAAGCAGTACGAGGGCGACTGCCTGATCCGCTTCCCAGCGAGCGCTGCTCCCACACGTGGCAGCGAAGCTGTGAAACGTTCGCCTGGACCGATCAGCAGTTGGGAGATTGCGGGCTTCCTCGAGATCTGCCTCTGCACGCCTTCCGCGGACCTGATGCTCTGGTGGAGGCAAGCGAGCAGCGAAGGGGGCTGGAACTGGGAGCCCAGTTTCCCTTTGCTGGCTCATGTGCCAGGGTGGGATGCGAAGCTGACAATGCCACCACCTCCGCTCCTTTTGTGCCCTGGGAGAAGAGCTTTCTCAACTGTGTTGCTTGCTTTCCACTCGGTGGTAATAGAAGACTCCATGTGCCAAGAGTCATCTTGGAGCATCGTTCCCACCTGGCTTGTACCAACTCAGAGAGTTTCACTTGGCCTCTGCAGCTCTGGCTCCTTTGCACGCGTGTGCTCAACCTACATATGACATATAGAAGCTTCTACAAGAGCATCTTGGAGTTCAGTTCCCCTTCCTGATCAACTTTCTGCACCAGTTTCCAAAATATTGTATTTAAGACAACTCTCTTCACGGAAACCTCTCTGTTCTTTGCAGCTGTCTGGGTGCTGAATACCTGCCCTGGGAACGTTGTGTTGCCTCTATGTGTTGTACTTGATTTTGTTCTCCAGCGATTTCAGGTGGGACAGGCAGACAAAGCTGGGCCTCTGCCCTGAGCTGAAGGGGGATTCTCCCCCTTCCCCAGGCATTCATTTACAGATGCCAGTTATACATTTTCAGGGTCAAAAATGGGATTTGCTCATATCTAAGGGAGAAAAATGTGTTGGATAAACTCTGGTTTTGCTTTCCGAGAACCCAAGTTCACACAAATTGTGTTCTTTTGCACAGAGAGGTGAGCTTGGAAGTTTTGGTGCTCTTTGCTGCAGTGCCATGCCAAGAGAGGAGCAGCAAACGCAGTTACTTGGCAACTTCTCTCTGTACATCATTGAACCCCACCGAGTTCCTGAAGCTCGTAAATACACTTTCGCTTCTGCCAAGCGATAGCTCTGTTGCACTACTTCTCCCAGGCTTATCAATGTGTACTTTTCCTTGCCTCTCTTTTTTTTTTCTCTTTTTTTTTTTTTTGTGTTGTTTTTTTTTAAAAATTTGGGCTTCAGTGTTGAGATGTGGCTACATGTAAATGTGCTACTGAAATGACCGATGCTGGTCAGGAGAGGGTCCAGGAACTACACCATGGTTCTGTTGCATAAGGGAAAAAATCACTTCTGAGTGAGGTGCATGAGGTGACGGATGAAGAATTATGTGCAATGTAAAAATCTCCATAATGTTAAGAAAAATTCTAGTCCTTTTAAAGCGGCTTTAACTGAGTTTTTCAGACAGTCTTAGAGCATGTTAGATACCAAGTTTATGCACAGTTTAAAAGACGCTTTACTCTTTATCCCAGAAAATAAGTTCTTGCATATGTCAAGAATTTCAGCTTCTAAGTAGCCATCGTATAATGCATGACATTATTTTACACCTTTGAATTATAATATTAATGGCTATTTTATATCAAAATACTGCTTTCCTCCTAAGCTGTTCATCTCTTGGTGAATATAGCTGTCTGGGAGTATTGGGGACATTTCTAACAGCATCATAGATGGTGATGGAGGTTAAACCCTTCTTAAAGGTGTCAGTTAATGGATCCACCACCACCCGTGATGTGCTTACAGGGGTGGGTGGGTGGCTGCCTCCTTACCTCCCGCTGTCGATCCTGTTGAGCAAAGGAGAGCTGTAATGTCACGAGCGTCGCGTTATGCATCTTCCTTAGGTAAGGAGCATCTGGAAGAGCTGTGGTCAGGAAGCTCTTTGCCTCCCACAAACGCGATGAACTGGGTTATTGTTAAAGCAAATTCAAGCAGCCCAGCGCTGCGTTAAGGCTGTCCCCAAGCGCGGCACTCCTGGTTTTTGGTACCTTGCCTTTTTCCTTTAGCTATAGACAGATTTAGACTTTCTTAATCAAGCAGTCTTGGAAGAGCAAAGGGTTTTAAATTAAACTGAACTTTTTTGTAAGATATCGCAAACCAGATCTTAACACGTATGCTAATTTTAAGACATTGATTTTCACAAGCAGCAGATATTCAGTCTTACAGGCACCAGATGGGTTTGCTGCTGGCATCGCTTGGGAGATTATGGTCAAAACAAGGACAAATCAGCTATAAAATTCCAAGACCTTGCAGAATAATTTTGTGTTTTCCCTCCCAAGGACCAGCTAGTTGTCGTATTGCCTTCTTTTTGTTGCTGTCAGTACGGCTGGAAAAGGTTCTTCAAGCATCTGAGATGGGCTCAAATGAGGGGAAAACTCTTGCAGGGAAGGATCTCTCTCACCACAGGTTGAGTTGTGTATCGTGCAGTGGCACGTGTGTGCACAGGGATTCTGCTCTGCTGCGCACGTTCTGGTTAAAAACTGACTTAAAGCAATAAACGTGTGCAACTGCCTATAGAAGACTCACTAATGTAAAGGTACCTTCAGTTATTGTCTTAAAGACTTGGGGGAAGCAGGCTAAAGTAACAGGAAGCCACCACGGCAAAGAGATGTGTATAGTGGGCATCTTTTAAAAAAAGAGGTTTTTTTTTTTAAAGTTTTGTGGTTTTTTTTTTGGTTTGGTTTGTGGTTTTTTTGTTGGGGTTTTTTGGGGTGTTTTTTTTTGTTTGTTGGTTTGGTTTTTTCTTTTTTTTTTTTTTTTTTGAAGAGTCATTGTAGAGCATTGCCGAACTATTATGTAGGCTTTGACCAAATCTACCTCTGTGCCCTTTCTGGAAGCAGAGGATGGTGCGTGTCACTGTTTTTCTGTGTTGCTGCCCGTATCTGTATGTAGAACTGTTGAGTTTAGGGTGAAGCTGTGTTGGTGTTGCTTTTTGTTTATAGCCCAGGACTGATATTTCCAGCACGCCGTGATGCTAAGCTTTTAAAAGCTGTCTTTTTTTTGAAGTTTTGAGCGCTATTAATGAAAAGATGATGCTGGATGTTTCCTCTGAAAGGCTGAGGGTGTGCAAACCTTGAAGGTATTTTCTGGGAGAATATGTTAAATTCATGATTTTATTGGAACTCTGGGATAATCTGCCTCTTTCCCCACTTGTGAGGCTCTCCGGGGATGGGTACGGTCATGGTCGTGTGCAGGTCGGTCGCTACCTGCTGCATGAGATGGCAGTGGTGGCCTGGCATCTCCCTGGGGTGTTCCCTGTTGGGCACGGACTGTCCCCAATGCTGACCCTGACCTTCAGGCTGTCCCCCACCAGCCTTTCCAGGGGTGTTAGTAATTGCACCCTGACCGAGCACGGGGCTGAGGGGTGTTGGACAGGCACCACTAAATGCCTTTGCACAGCTCTGGTGCAAGCTTTCCATGGGATCTTTTTCCATTAACCATGAATATTTACTTTGGGATGATACAAAATCAAACTGCTGCTGGTTATGACATCTTCCACAATTGTGTGTGACACCAGGGATTTCAGAAACAACGCTTTCCTTAAGCAGAAATCGAGGCAGATGGTAAAAGCAAGTGACCTACAAAATAGAACAAGTTTGCTCACCAGAAATGTACAGTACAAACAAATGTACTGTCACCTAAAAATACCGAGATGGCATTTCTGACAAAGTGATGATTGTACAAGGGAGTCAAAGTTTGGGTAAGGCCAAGAATGAATTTAGCATCCTCTAAGTACACACTGGTGATCAAACTGATGGGAAGGTATTTCACCCTAATGTTTCTTCCTCCCTGTAATTTTGCTTGATCGGTTTTGCCTATTTCTGTTTTATCTTTAAACGAAGTTATTCCAGCAGATTGCCTAAAACCGCCTGTCGGTCAGAGGGTCTTAGTGTCTTGCTGAAAGCATCACTGGTTTGTACTGTTTGTATTCCTTTTCTTGGAAAACAGGACCCAACAACTTGCTTTCTAAATAATCCGCTGCCTTGTGATCTGCAGATTATGGGCTTTTTTTCCATAGTCCCTCCATGTCTGCATCCTTACGTGTTAGGATGTAAGTTAGCTTTGTAGCCTCCTCTTGCAGAACCGCATCCATCGCTCCACTCATCCCAGTAACCCAGCTCCTCCAGGCCAGTGGGGAGGGATTGTGCTTCCCTCAGATTGTTTGCCCTCCTGCTCAAAGCCCTGGCCAGTTGTCCCAGCACCACGGGGACAAGGTGTGGCAGGAGCCCCTCAACCCACCCAGCCATTGAAGACCCGAGGGAATGACAGCTCCTGCAGCTTCATCACTTCCCCATTTTCCAGCATTGCTTCTGGACCCCCGAATGCCTTATTCACGAGCGGTGGAGTCTGTAGTAAATCTCCCAGGCTCTTTGGAGGGCTGGGGATGAGCAGAGAGGAGCTGGTGCTGTCTCACAGTACCCACCAAAGCAGGGCTCTGCGGTTAAAGCCCTTTACCTTGAGCAAAGCAAACTTGAGGCAAATGGGCTGTGAAGTGGAAACATGCAAATTAAAGCAGGCTAAATCACGGGAGGATTAGGCGGTGGTGATTTAAGACAGCTTTATTTCACTCTGGAAACATTGACGCAGGATTTAACGTGCTTTAAGTTCCACTCGTTGTCTTCGTAGTTAAGATGGGTGGTCCAACACTCAGGCAAACACAGAAGACGATCTCTTTCTAGACTTTTCAGTATATAAAAGAGCTGTAAGAATGGCATTTTGGAAATGCTAAGTGCTGTTCTTTGGGTTGGCTCCTTGGGCTGATCAGCTGGGAGAGCACAAGGGCTTTCGTAGGCTTTGCGTCCTGTGGGGCACCAGAGCTTTGTGTGGGCTTCTGGCACCTCGGGAGACGCGTGGTCTGGGATTCGTCTGGCAGCTATGAATATACACAAGCAGTCTCTCACGAAATGCCGTTAGATCCCGTTGCCTGGCCTTCTTTTGTATTTTAAGTTCAGTGCTACCCAGAAACATTTAGGTCAGTTTTAGGTGTTTTGCCAAAGATTGTGGTCTGTCAAGATGGAGTTGTGAACTGAGGGGAAGATCCACCGCTTCTCTTGGTAGTTATTCTGGCCCTTCATCATCTTGGCGGTTAGCTTAGCCTCAGTTAAACCTGCTTCTGCAGCCTTGGAGCCCACCAGCACCCGATATTTCCTCGTAGCTGGTGGTTACATGTTGTAAGCCGGTGGCTGTGCAGTTCGGGTGATGGATCTAGCTGGCATCCTTCACGGCGGTGTATTCCCTGCTGCCTTCACCTACTGTGGGCTTTGCTCTGCAGTTGTTCAGGTTCTTCAACACACATCTTTGAAACCAGCTACTGGAACTGTAAGTTTTTATCAGCAAAGGAAAATTCCCTTTATGCCCTGTCTATTTTTAGGGTTTATGAGCAAGAATTGCTTTTTCAGAGGATGGTGCTCTAAAGAGAGCTAAACAGTTGGTTTTCACCCATGCTATTGTGTTTTATGAATATTTCAAATGGTCTGGTTCTCCTTGCAAGGATGACTTGTTTCTGTAATCTTTGGGGTATACATTTTATTGGATAAATTCTGTGCTCTGTAAGAAAAAATTACAAAAAGTAATTGTATGCAAATTTCTAACGTTTCTTGAAAAGCATTGATTAAGAATGGGTTTCAAACACTTGAGGGCTGAAGCTGTAGAATACACAATCCGTTGTTAAAGTGGCCTAAAAATAAAATGCTGTTCATGTAAAACATGATTTGCTTGATGGAGAAGGGATTAATTGTGTATTGGTATCAAACAAAATTTATTCAAAGGAGGTTTTGGTAGTGATTGTCTGCTTAGCTTTGGATACCTTCTTTGAAACAGTTTTTGGTACAGGAATGTTGAAGTGCATGCAAGAACCAAATGTCCCCTTTTCATTGTATTTCAGTTATTGTAGAGTGTCGGGAAAAGAGAGATGAAGGCAGACCGTAAGGAGCCACATCATCCCTGTGGTCCTTTGTGCTTTCCCTAATCTAAAGGGAGATGGCCTTCCATTAATTTTCCGGATGTGTTGATGTTCAGAGTCTTTACCAATAAAGATGCTAAGCTTGAGAACACATGCAGAAGACTGCTACCTTCTCCATTTCTTAAATCCAAAGGTGTGGATTTGGGTGCTGTCATGCCAACATTGTGCTCTGGCAAGGCACGACTCCAGCCAGTGATGGTTTGCTTAAAGTAGTAGGAGAAGTCATCCAGAAAACAGCTGGCAGCTGGTAAAATTCCTCCTGCTGATTTGGGATTTACTTGGGTTGTGCCTTAGTGCTGGTCACACCACGGATTGAAATTGCTGGGGAAGACTTGCCTTATCCACAAAGTCACCATGTCACGCTGGTTTTCCTCTACCAGTCTTGCTGATGTGCCCTTCGCCTCCTGCTTTAGGCTGGTACCTTCCTTGCTCGTGCCCAGCCTTTGCTCTTCTGCCACCCTGGTTTCTCTTGCTTCAAATGGTGGCAAGAGGATGGGGGGTTCCATACTAATCCTTCTCTAAACCTTTCAAATGAAAGGGAATGTGAAGGGAGACACCAGCACAAGTTCTGCCTCATGGTCAGCCTCCTCCTCCTCCCTGGAGCCTTTTGACTTCAGCCGAGAAGCGTTTCAGAGCTGTTGCTGGCTCCAGCCATATGTTTTGGTGTCTAGCACAAATGCAGCAGCCCAGGATGGGGCTTCTGGAAGCAACCCCAGTGCAAAAATGAGTGTCCCACCAACATTTGTTTGTAGCCTCATTTCTTGGTAATAACAAGGGTGTGTACTATTTTGGGGAAGCAATAGGCAAATCATTTCCGTCTCTACTTGGCTTTAATTATCGCTGAATCAACTTTAACCTTCTTAAACTTGCTTTTAAAAGCTTTCCTCTTCAGCTTACCTCCTGTAGTTGTTGCTCAATTGCTTCCTGGATGTCATTTTAATCTCTTTTTTCCAGTTTTTTGAATGCCTTTTGTCCACGTTTCCCCTTAGTAACCGAGTGTCCTCACCCGAATCACTCAACCCTCTTCAGGTTCTTTCCAAAGTCTTTTATCTTCTTCGAGTGCTCTGAAAAGTTGACTATTGTTATTTTAATTTAGGTAAGGATACACATAGGACTTCCATCCTTATAAAGTCTCTTACCTTTGGGCTTCTCACAGCATCCTGCTTCTTTTTGTGGAAGAATCCGGCCCCAGCCAGCCCCTAGGCAGAGAAGTTTGTTGCCTGAAGGTAACCAGGCTACCACGTAAGTAGGTAGGCGTCATTTAATTTGCTACAATCCAGAAACCCTGTAATTAGGTCCAAATTTCGCAGTCTGGAGTAGCTGCCCAACAGAAATAAGCCATCTGATTGCCGGTGTTCTGATGTGGAGCCGAGCCGTGAATCCAGCGTGGGACCCAGGAGCAATGCCTGTTCACCATGGGAGCTCCCTGCGAAGAGCCTGGGCTCCATGCGCCCCGCTTGAGATCAGCCACAGGTTCCTGCGCTCATTGATGTCTGCCCTGTGCTTTGATCAGCCCGACTTACACTAGATACCACTCTGAAAACTCCATAAATTAGAGTATCTAATTCACTGAGACTGTGCTACTCTTTATTCTCTTTGTTTTTACCACTCGTGGAGTTCTTTGGCTGCACGCTGTGGTCTGGGTTTTGATGTAGCTGGTACGGGTGCTCCCCCGCAGCCCTGCGGTCAGGCTGGGTGCTGTGCAGGACCTCGCACCAAAATCCACATCTCTGAGGAGCGGGGCCTTTTATTCTCTGAACAGCAACCGGCAGTAAAGGAGATGCTTTGGTATTAAAGGTTTGTTTTAAGGAACCTGGTGAGCAAACCTCCTGACCTTTCTTACGTTCCACAGAAGAAAACCAACTCTTTGTGGAAGGGTTTTGACAGAATCCAAGTTGAGCTATGATGACGTTTGTAGTTAATTATATGAAGACCATGTTTACTAAAAGCCACCGTTTTTGCATGAACTACAATTAAATGGAGTTTGACACTAGAGGACTGATTTGCATCTTTAAGCAACAAAATGCAGAATTGCCGTATTCATCGGAGCAGTGGGGGAAGGCTTGCTCGCCTCTTCCTTTGCTTGTAGTAGATGAAGCGTAGATGTAACGTAACCTGAATTTCATATAGCTATGAACAATTTATCTTCAGCTTGGATGCTGTTCAGGTAGTTTCCAATAGCAGGGTCAAAATAAAGGTGAGTCTTTAACTTCCATACCAAACTGATGACCATCTTTCTGCTTTTCTATTCATGCTACCAAGGCTTTTGAGAGTGACGGATGCTACAGAGAAGGTGATGCAAGTACGGTGACGGAAATATGACAGGAAGCGGGAACTCATGGGTGTTTGTCCTCGTGCGTCCACCCTTTGGGAAAGGGTTTGCTGTTTCTCTGGCAGTAAACGTTAGAGGATGGGAACACTGACGGTCTGTCCCTTCCATCTTCTCTACAGAGCCCTGGGGGGGCACAGGAGTGTCATGGCCATTGCTTTTTGCATTGGGGTTGGGTCATCCGACACCATAAGGATGCAGGGAGGGGACAAAGTGCTCATTTTTTCCCCAAAATATGAGCCTTCACAAGCTTATGTTTAGTTTTCCCTTCTTTTTGGTGTTTGGTAGCAAGGCTCCTTTCTCCAGCTGAAGAACAGTCTTTGGGGAGGGGGAAATAGCCAGCTTGTGCTCCACCTTGGGATGATGCTGGGAAAAGAGGGAGAGGAGTATTTTAAGTGCCATGTCTAAGCGATGTTTTGCTGAATTCAAATGTTGTTCTCAATGTCACAGACCTTTTAATTGCAGGTTGCGTTGGATGGGCAGGCAGTGCTGGCGCTCCGCTCCCTGCCCGCTGAAACGCAGCTCAACAGGCGGTTTGCGAAGCTGCTTAATGAACACGGTGGACGGCCAACCAGCTTATGGCCTTTAATAAAAAAAAAAAAATTAGAGCTTTAATTCTAGAAGCTTGCAGCAACAAAATTCAGTTGTCCTTTTAAAAGAATGTGTTCATTCTTAGAGATGTTTTTTTCTACACTATTTTTTCCTTAAGAAGGGAAGTTTAAAGTGAGGTTTAAAACCAATATTACTCCTTGTGAAAATATGTCGAACTGTTCTAATGAAACCTGGATCTTGAGTGGTGCGTTATTGTGGATCTGTTATGTTAAAACTCACGTGTTAAAACTCATCCCTATGTCACTCTGGCTCTCCACGTGTATGGGAAGCAGTGTCTGTCCAATGCTGATAAAAGAAAATGATGTTCTGGGATATTTTCAGCAGAATGAGTGCTGAGTTTTTGTTCTGTATTTAAAAGGCTGTGCTGATGTCAGTGGTTCGGGGATAGAAAAAGGTTTTCAGAGAGGGTCATCACTGATGCTGGGAAACCTTATCGTGCGTGGAGCGCTATGGGGATGAGGGATGTGGGGGAGAATCTGCCGTCGTCCTTTAGGGCTTTGGTGCTGGCAGTGGAAAGGCTGAATCATCCTGTTAGCCCACCCTCCCACCGATGGGCTTCCTTAAGAAAAGGGGTTTGTCATTGTTCTCAGTCCTTTATCAGCCTGCTGTATTTAAATGTGTTCACTTTGAGGCATCTTTAAAACAAGAAAAGTTCTTTTTTTTTTTTAATGGGTAGCTTAACTCAGCTGTGTGTTTGATAGTGTTTGCGGTAAGGAGCTGAAAGGCAACACCAGCACATTTTGTAGAAATAAGAAAGTGCTTTAGTGTAATTTCTCTGTGCTGTTGTGGAATCAGAATATTTTGAGGTTATCTGAATTTCTCTAGAAAACTGCTTATGTTTAACGTTCTTTTAAAATAGCGGTTTTCTTCCTATGCATCTTAATTATATTGAACGGATACCAAATGACATCGTGTGTCCTCATGCAGCCAAGGTATCTGAGTATAATGTGGGTTATTTGAAAGCAAAGCCCTGAGTAGAGCGGGCTACAGAAAGCTGGGGGCTACTTGCCCGTTTGAGTGTGTGCTTCTCTGCTTGGACCAGGGTCTGGGTTTCTAATAAACTGCTGAAAACACTGCAGCCTTTGAGCAATCCAGATTTTTTTGAGAGCTGCTGAGTGCTTTCCTATTCCAGGTTGCTGTTTAGCTGCTGGGTTTGCTGCTTTTACCTGTTGGTTTGGTTTTGGGGTTTTTTCCATGATGGAGGACATTGCATTGCACATTTGGGGAGTCCCTTGGCAGGTGACAGAAATGAGTTGACTAGCCTCTTATTAATCACCATTCATTGATTTGCTGTTTAAAATGACCAGAATGTCTTTTTCGTAAAATTATAGCACATATTGTGGGACAGGTAATTTCTAAGAATTTTGGTTTATCTTCTCTTTTGATCTGAGGGAGTTAACATACCATGGCTTAATTTCCAGATAAATTGCTACATTAGATCTAGAGCTGTTTGTTAAAGCTCCCATCCTCATGCAGTGACCAGGATCTGCCTTCAGGAACATTGGTGCAGCTACTTTTTCTCCTTTTTAATGATAACGATGCCCTTTCCTCACCTCGAAGGCTGGTGTCGGACACAGCAGAGCTGGGTTGGCCATGCGTTCTCCGTGTGGCTTTGGCCGAGGACCCGCCTTCCTTCTCAGCAGCAGAGAGGTGACTTTGATCTCCCAGCTCCTCTCCATGTCTTTAGGAAGCTGACAGCGTTTCCTCATAGCCATAACTGCCTTTATCACACAACGCTTTTTCAGATGGCCTGGCTCTTGACCAGCTGGCACCATCTCTCCTTCCAAGCCAACCTTCCCTTCAGTTCTCATCACATCGTCTTGCCCGCTCTGCCCCAGGATCCCCTCCATCCCTGGGAATGGCACTGCTGGGCTTGGGCAGGAGTTAGAATGGAAAACAGTTCCTCCTGGATGCATCCGAGCGAGGAGGTGTGATGTCTGCTGGCCTGAAGGTTCCCTCTTTAACTCTTGTCACTCCTTGTCACTGGTTCATCGGGTGGCTTTTATTCTTGATTATTTAGAGGTCACTGCTTTGCAGGCTTTAGAGGGAACCCCATCAGAAGGTCCAGGTGTTTGTGTAACCCCACCTTTGCTACACAGCCCTCAAACTATCTAGCTGGGTCGATTTATTTATTTATTTATTTGTTTATTTATTTATTTTTCCCCCCTTATGGGGAGTTTTTAATCTATAATCTCAGGATGCGACTTGCAGGCTCCTGCTCCATCTCCTCCATGTTTAATTTTCTTTTCTAAAGTAACCCTTTCCCTTGAAGGAAGTTCATAGTGAGATTAGAGAGAAGCAGATGAGAAATCCGCGTGGGTTTGTCTCTTCAGAAGTATATCAGATCTCCCTTCAACCTGCCTTTTTGTCTTGGGAATCTAGCAAGGTGAGGAGTTTGATGGATCAAAGAGGTTCAATTGCCGGATAATGTTTGAAACAAGGAGGCAGGGGAAATTATATTCA
>NW_010120737.1:124953-127828 GCF_000699245.1 Pterocles gutturalis
TGCCTTTTAGGAAGGAATAGCTTTGTTTTGTTTTGTTTTCTGGTGTTTATTATTATTTCCTTAGATGCTTTTTCCAACCCAGGTGGATTTTGGTTGCCTACCCCCCCTGCATGCAAGGAAAGGCTTGCCAGGGTTGGAGGAAGTGTAAAGGAAGAATAGCCCAAGCTGCCTCTATTGATTTCATTATCTTTAATTTCAGTAAAAGCACTGACATCACCCAAAATGCTCATTTGTTAAAGATGTTGTTGATTAAAACAACAAGAAGACAGAGTAGGATAATAATGATTGAAAAAGAGGTGGTGAAATTTGGGAGTCTCCCTTTGGAGCTTCTCTGTCCTGCCCAGGCTCATCTCTTGGAGACATCTGTGCAGTCCAGGTTTCAATCCTCACCATCTCACGGGCGCCGGGACATGAAGTCTTCCCATTCTCGTTAAGGACTTATTGTATGTTGTGTGTTTGGCGGTGCCCTGGTTTATCGGCGGAGTGTTTGGCTTTCCTGCTGCGGCAGGACAGAACGCTGAAGGTGCTCAGATCATCGGAGGGGTGCTGCAGCCTCCAGCCAAGAGCGTTTGGGTCTCTCCCAGTACGTTAGATGGGACCATCAGGAATGCAGGTGGCCTTTAAGATCCAGGTATTTAGCCATGCAGGCTTATGTTTTTCCAAACTTCTGTGCTGCTCTGAGGTTGCGAGCAGGAAAGCACTATAAAATGTTATTTTTTTGTCTATTGTTGATGCACTTTGGTGGGTTTTCTTTTTCTTCCTTGGGTAAAGAGACATTTTCTCAGGTTTTAAATCTAAGATGGAGAAAGTAGGATAAGCAGGATAAGGAAAATGGGATGTACTGCTCTTCAAGTTTTGGTTTTCTTATCGTCATGAATAAAATTCATATGTGGATCTCTTGCAGGTTTCTGATAAATACTAATGAGATCTTTTCAGGGAAGCTATTAGGATCAAAAAAGCCGATTACGGAAATCCAGAATCACTGTGCCCTTATTATGTCTTCAGGTCTCAGTAGTAATCAGCAAAAAGTTTTTTTGCTATGAATGAGTGAGTGACATTTAAAGCTCCATCTGTTGCCCATGGTGCGGTGCCTCACGATGTGTTTCAATGGGTGATGGGATGATTAATTTTGGTTCCCATTCATGCCGCGTGAAATAGTCTCTGAGCGGGGAATGACTCCAGCCCTTGCTGAACTGCAGCGTGTGCGGCGCTTGTCGGAAACCTCAGCTGCTGTTTACTCCTCACTTGCGCACCGAGGAAGGATCCAGACTGCCTTTGCATTCACCCACGCAGCTCCGTAGCAAGCTATGCAAAAATCCTGGCGCCTGCCGTGTGCTGACCTGCCTGCTCTTGAGGGATGGCTCCGCCAGCAGTGCCGCTGCAGTTTGCTTTTCTTTGCAGACCTGGTGGGAGCAGAGGACTGGCCTGTCCCTGGAGGTGAGGACCACCTTCTGTTCTCAGGGTGACATAATGGTGTGACTTCTCCGTCTCACTGTCCTTCAGACTAGCTGCATGGTGATGCTTAAGCTTGGTGTGTAATTCTGTAGCCCAAAGTAAACCCACCTGGGATCTTGGCCCTTGCCTTAGGGAGAGTAAAGGTAAGAATTAAGTAAAACAGAGATAATGTAGTGCTGCTGCCCCACAGCACCCCACCATCTCAGCTCTGCACCTTCTCCTTTATATTGCCCTGCTGTGGTACAAATTCACGGAGGAGCGTTGCACGACCATGCCTTCATCCCGTCCCCGTATGATGCTGACAATGTGCTGCAGAGGGTGTTGGTGCCCCACCGCGACCACCACTCCCCCTGCCTGCGTGAGGACCTAGAATCATGGAATCACAGAACGGTTTGGGTTGGGAAGGACCTTAAAACCCATCCAGTTCCAACCCCTGCCATGGGCAGGGACACCTCCCACCAGCCCAGGTTGCTCAAGACCTGCCTGAGTTTGGGGGCTCCTCCGGTACAGCCTGGTGAAAGCATATCTAGAGAATAGGCTGAATATACACAGTAATGTTTGGTTTTTTCTTTTTTTCCCCCTCACCTATTAATATCTGCTTAAATTTGGGGCATCTAGCATGCTGTAGATTAAAACTGACTAAATCTCGGGCGCTGCGAGGGTGCTGCGCTGCATCTTCGCTCGCTTCGGTCCACTTTACACGCAAAATACGCTGCTTTTATCCTGGCACTGCAGTCAGATACTGCAGTAGCTTGTTTTCTATTAATAGCTCTGATCTCACCATCTCTTAGTGTTTTTGGTGAGTTTTGACATTTTTGGAAGTGGAAGCCCCCGCTGGAAAAGAGTGCCTCGGCTGCCCACCCACCCCTGCCCGCTGCTGCCCACTCTTGCCGGAACCGCACCGGCACAGCCGGCAATTCCCGGCAGGAGGGGACTCGATTCACAATAATTTACCACCACGCCAATAGCACAAGTCTTCTTTCCAAAATAAACCACCACAAACGCTTCCTCGGCTGCTCTTGAAGCGAGCGGTCACTCCTTGCCTCCTTTCTAGGCTGATTTCAAGCAAAATTCGTGCGGGTGGGTTTTAGAAACGGTGTTTCATGCCTTTGAAGCCTGCCTGTGCAGTGCTCCTGACATGCCAAACAACGACCTGGTATTTGTAAGGCTTTGCAAAATATAGGAAATCTTTTTTTTTAAATCAAAAGCTGTTGCCAGACAGCAAGGGCAGCCCCCAGGATATAAAGTCGGGAGAAAAAACACATGATTTTTTTTTTTTTTTGCTTCTACCCCGGGATGAAAGCAACTGAAAATAATACTTAGGGGGGAGGTCTGTGCACACACACGCTTGCTCAGCATCGCCCGACTCTGCGCTGTGCCGGGACGGTGCTGGTTCAGCGGGGCGGGATGGGGGTGTCCC
>NW_010120737.1:127856-148541 GCF_000699245.1 Pterocles gutturalis
CTGAGCACGGGCTTGCGCTTTTGGATTTCTTTTTTTGTGTGTGCTGAAAGGCTGATGTTGCCACTATTGGCAGAATCTGTCTGGAGGGCACCGCTTGCATGCCAGTAATTAGAAAACTAACTCATTAGTTCGATAGAAAGCCCAAAAGCAGAGAGGATGGGAGAAGGGGAGAGGAGAGGGGAGAAGCTGAGTCAGTGGTTTCTGGAAAGCCCTGGCTGGGGAGGTTCAGCCGCAGAGGTCTGGAGGAGCGTCCCCTCCCTGGTGTGCAGTGATTTGGAAGGGCACCAGGGACTCTAGAGTTCCTGGAGGAGCTGAAATGCTCTTTTATGGGGGTTTTGCACGCTCTGTGTGTCGCAGATACGTGGTGATAGGTCCAGACTTTCTGTCCTGCTGGGGCTGGTGTGGGGTGCTGCTTGTCTCCCTTCAGCCTTGCCCAGACGCTCATCCCCAGGGTTTTGTGGCAGATTTGGGGAGGTTGATGCGGTTCCTTCCTTTGAGCCGAAGGGAATTGCCAAGTCTGGAGGAGTGGGGTGACTGGGAAGGAGCTGGGCAAGTTCAGTGGGACTCGATCGTGCCGGAGGGAGGGAGGTCTCAGGGCAAATGTTTGATGCACTGCAGGTGATGTTGTCTTTAAAATGTGAGAGGGGCAGTTTTCTGTCCTGCTTAAATGGAAGAAAAAAAAAAAAAGTCTTTCTGGCAACGGCTTTTGATTTAAAAAAAAAAAAGTTTGGGAAATATTTTTAAAGTTCAGCTTAAGTAAAGGTTATGCTGAAACGAGATCTGAATTTAAATCTTTGCTTCAAATACCCCGTGTCCATGTCATCCTGAAGTTTTGTTTTAGTGTACATTTCAGTGTGTTTTCAGGACTGAATCCTTCTCTATTTTAGTCCTTTAATGACTTGCATGAAAATGCTCTATCAGAGAAGGGGAAGGAAATGCAGTTATTAGTATTAAGTTTTATTTAAATAAGTGTGTACATACTTAGGTAGTGTCACCTTCCCCTAATCCCTTCCAAAAGGCTCAGTACTCGTAGAGAAGTTATTTTCTGTTTTGGAGCATGGGAGAAACTCAACATGTGACTTCTCTGATAATGTGTTTATCTGCAGCCTTTAATATCAAACACTTTTGGTAGAAAACGCACCCTTGCTTTCAGGTTCGAGCTTATCAGTTTCTTTCCAGCAAATGTGTTGAACGACTTCAATATATGGAAGATGAGTTCCACTCGGCGGCGGTACGGGCAAGCTGCGAGATGTCACATTTACAATCTCAACCACGAAGCCGCTCTGCGCCAGCAATCGATGGGGACTAGAATGCTTTAGGTCTTAATTAACGTACGACACATGGGCAGTCTTTGGTGCCTCGCCATGTTTTATTTATTTTAGGAGGGAAAAACCAGCAGAGTGTTTCTAACTTGGTATAAAAATAATGATAACTTGACTGTGGGGGGAAAAAAAAAAAATCCCTACATTCCTAGGTTAAAGAAAAAAAAAAATTCCTCCTGTTTTCTCCTTCTGTTCCTGCAGGGAAAGAAAAGGCAGGAAGAACATGAGATAGTTCATTATTCATAATCGCGATCTTGTCTTCTAATTCGTGGGTTTGGCATTTCTCATTAAAACTCTGAATATAGTCTTTGTGCTTTTGCTAACGTCATGAATCTGATTGTATTAATATGTTCTCAAGGCAGAACCTATAAAAGCAATTTTCTAGTCTACTCTAAAGTATTCATAAGAATACAGGCTTTTTTGTTTTAATGATGTGTTCATTAAGCAGAGAAGGTTTTATTGTTTTCAGGAGGGCTCCGTAGGTCAGAAGCACTCGCCGCTTCTGTGGGGAACTCATGGCATTTCAAATAGGGGTTGGGTTTTTTTTTTTTTGGAGACTGAAATAGTAAGAGTCGGGGATGACGCAGCCTCCGCCGAGGCTCTGAATGGGAATTGTGGCGGCGATCTCTGCAGCTGGCGCCCCGTGCCCGCGCGGCGGGCGATGTGGGGGGGATGAGTCCCTTCGGGAAAAAAAGTCCCTTCGGGTGGGAAACAGGGGGGTTTGTCGAGTTTCCTCGGGACCGTTATCCGACACGGTGCAAGTTACGGCTCGTGTTGGGGAGTAGAGGCAAGAGCATTGATCACGAGACACAATCGCAAGGAGTAGTGTGTTCCTTCTGTCCGAAAGTGGAAAATTGATTTTAAAGGCTTGAATTTTCTGCTTTTAGGAAACACAGCGTTTAGATCATAAGGGTAGGCAAACGCACACAGATTTCAAGGAAAATTGAGTTTAGCCTAAATAGTGTTGACAAATCCAGTGAGCTGTAGGGAAGACAAACAGATTTACGTGGAGAACGGGTAAGCAGGAGCGAAGGACTGCCACCTCTGCCTCAGTAATCCTGACCTTTAGTCCGCATGTAGGAAAGATGGGAGCTGTTATTGCCAGGTGCTCAGAAGTCTTTGGCTGGACATAAAAATAGTCAATGCGTTTAAAAGGCCTGTGATTCACGGAGCCTGCTGCGCTGTTTGCTTTACTGACTCATTGGGTTTGATCCTTTAGGATTAACTGTTTCGAGCTCTCCTGGAGCCTCGGAGGCTATAAAGTCGCATTAAATCATACTCAAGCTCATCTTTGGGGAGTTTTGGACATCTGGGGTATTTCGTAGAATCACAGAATGGTTTGGGTCGGAAGGGACCTTAAAGCCCATCCAGTTCCACCCCCTGCCATGGGCAGGGACACCTCCCACCAGCCCAGGTTGCTCAAAGCCTCATCCAGCCTGGCCTTGAACCCCTCCAGGGATGGGGCATCCACAGCTGCTCTGGGTAACCTGGGCAAGGGTCTCTAATTTACTCCCCCCACCCCCAAATTAATAGACAAAAGAAGACCCCCCAGCACCACTGGGCTTGTGTCTGGGTCCAGCGCTTGCCCAGACATCATTTCCCCGTGGATCCCGTGTAGTGCTGTTGGTCAGGCGTGTCTACATCCTGACGTTGGAGCAATCACTGGAGGTTTGGTTTCGTGGGCTAAGACTGAGCTGAGTTGTACAGTTCTGGTTTGGCTTCGTTTAAAGGTGGATATAATTTGTGCCACCGGAAAGCTGCTGCCCTTGGTGAAATGATGCGGCAGTCTGTGGAATTCCTCTGAATTTGCCACCTGCTGCTATTCCAGGAATAATCACTGGGCGTCTTTCGTAACGTACAGTAATTCCATTAGTAATGCTCAGGATATGATATCCATATGCACATGGTTACATTGCCTTTTTGATTGCCACTGTGCATCATATTCTCCAAGGTGGATTGCTTTTGGGGGCTCCTTTTGGGTTTTGACCAAATAGCTGCAAATACCTCGTTTTCATTACAACTCTCTGTTGTTTTTTTATTCTCTCTCTTCCCAGTTTCTCTAAATATCCAACATAGTAATGGGATTTTTGCTGGTATGGAAATTTTATTCTTGTACTTTTCCAGGACACATCCCATTTCCCACAGTCCTTGGGACACGTGATGGTTCCAGATTGCACCTCGCCCTATATGCTGCTAGGGCAGGTACCGTATAGATACAGGACTACTATGGGGTTGCCTGAGCTCAAGCAGTGCCGGAGGAATCCAAACCATTCCTCTGTCGCTCTGAAATACTGAAATCCCGGCAAATCTGAATCTAATTTAAAGCATCGCATGCGAGATGAGAAGTTTCTGAAGCGATCGTCCGTGAAACGAGATAGCCTCCGCAGGGCTGGCTTCGAGCTGTCAGCTCCCACTCGCGTGCGGGGAAACGGATGAAGGGTTTTTTTTCTGTGCAAGCGGCTGCAGCAGTTGCCATAGGGATGCTCCGTGGGCAGGAACGGGAAGGGGCTGACCACAGTACTGACCGTGGAGGAAAGCACCGGCTGTTCCCAAGGAGGGCTTAGGAACATGTTCTTTAGGTGGGTTTGAATGGTTGTCTATAGGTGAAAGCATGGTGTTCTTCCCAAAATTCTCAGTGACCCACGGCGAGGAATCCCGGCTCTGGTTCTGCGGGGGAGAGAAGAGAACGGGGAAAAGGCCACAGGAAGGAAAACAATAGGGAAGCGGAGGGAAGAGCTTGTGGGTTGAAAAATAGCTACACTTCCAGTAATGTGACCTTTTCCAGAAAATGTTTCCATCAAAAAAACCAAGTCTCCTCCTCCCCGGCACAAGCGGAGCGTAGGGAGGGAGAAGCATTCTGCTCTTGCCTGCGTGCTACTCTCCTGCTGCCTGCTTTGGGGGGGTCGGAGGTGATGGAGCCGGAGGCAGCCCCTGCACCCCGTGGGTGTGGGCTGGAGCTGCCCGCAGGGTGTTGGGCAGGAGGGATGGCGTGGTGGGGCAGTGGGTGGCCAGGGGGCTCGGTGGGCAAGTGGGGACCTTTGCTTTCCCAGCCTCAGAGGAGTGCCTGAGCTCCCAGCGCTTCTGGAGGAACGAGCTGTGGGGTACATGAAACCACGGTCCCTCTTCTCCAGAAACTTCGAGAAACTCAGCTCCACTAATTCTGTCTCTGTAACACCCTCCCTCCTCTTCTTTGTGTTTTTATTTTCAAACAAAAGCAATGTTTGGGGGGTTTTTTTTACTGCGCTTTTCCATTTCCTACACTTCTCTGCTTTTGAAGAAGTAAGGATGTTCTCCCTGAAACTGGTTTTGTGTAAACCAAGCAAAATTTCTGCATTCATCTCTTTAGTTCATGATTATTATGGGGTTTTTTCCATCTTCAGCTCCAGCAGCACTGGCCTGGCAGTGCTTTTTAAAACCCCTTTGCTCAGCATCCCCCTTTCCAAGGAGCTGCTCTCTAGGATGGGGTTGCCTTTCCCGTTGTCCCTGTCCCTGCACTGTGGCCTTGCCCTTGGCATTGGGGCAATGCATTTTGGTTTACATGGGACCACCTTACAAAACACCCCAGATTTTTCTGAATTACTCCACTTTTTAAAAAATGTTTCTGTGCCTCTGTGCTTCATTTAACTTCAGATTTTACCAGCATCAACGTCTTACTCATGTCTTAATTACTGTGAAAAATAAATAAATAGAATTTGGGAAAAACCCATTAAAACTCTGTTTTTCTGGGATTGATGCTACTGATGTCCTGACAGAGGCTGCATGTGGGCATTTGCGGGGTGTCGCTCTGGCTCTCTCTGGGGGCTGATGGCACTGAAGGGTGACACCGAACTGGCTTGTGTGCCCGGGGCTGCGTGCCACGTTCAGTGCAGGGTCCTCATTTAGTTCTAACAATTTGCAGTTGGTCTCAGGTGACCTCGGAGCACGCGCTGCTTGGAAGGACAGAGTCAACTTGTTCTTTGCTCCTGTCTCATGGCTTTGGGGAGGCGGCTGAGATCAGACCTAAGGTTTAATGGTCAGGCTTGAAGTTGAATTATGATTTTGTGTAAAATGAAAGTTCCTCTTCAAATACTGTTTCCACAGGCAACATAAAAGGCTTGCAATCCAGTTTAGTAAAACTTTTCCTTAATCTTTTGCAGTTCCTAAGGGTTTTCTGTGCTTTTCCCTTTTGAAAGGTTCGCTTTGCCAGCTAGTTCATTTGTAGGCAGGGAGATGTGAGCTTTTGTGTAGTAAAACTGCCTTTGTTTTTGCGCTGGAAGGATGTCTGTCCTGCTGGCGCTGGCCTTGTGGTGGCTTGTAGCGATGGCTTTGTGGAAGGGTGGTATCTCTACCCCTGTGAGATCTCCTAGCCTTCCCCAGGCATGGGCAGGACCCCACAGACTCCCAGCAGCCCCTGGGTAGCCCTTTCACAGGGGTGTTGTGGTTTTACCCAGCACAGCTGCTCGCTCACCCTCCCTCCCCTTCCCTGGGGGTGGGGGAAAGAATGAAAGGGGTGAAGGGAAAAGAGACTCGTGGGTTGTGATAAGAACAATTTAATAACTCAGCTACAATAATATTGGAAATAATAATAATTATGATGATAATAGTAATCTATACAAATGTTCAAATGAGTGATATATACAGTGGCACTGCTTACCACCCGATGACCAAGGCTCAGCCCGTTCCCAGCCAAGGATCCCAGAGCAGGGAGAGTCCTGAAACTGCAATCCCAGAATGGAGATAAGAGCCCGAGTGTCTGAGAGACTGAGACAATCCTGAGAGAGGGATGACCTGGAGGCAGACAACCCTGAGCAAGAGAGAGCCCTTCTGGACAGAGCCTCACCTCTCTCCTGGCCATGCCGTGCATGATATGGAACAGACCATCGGCCAGTTGGGGTCTCAGTCCTAACCCTGAGGTCCAATCCTGGGCTGGTCACTGGGGCTGTGCTCCCTCCCAGCTTCTCCTGCCCCTGCAGACACGGGCACAGCAGAGAAGCTGGAAAGTCCTTGACTGTCCTGGCAGCAGCTCTGCCCATCAGTGTGTGATCAGCTTCTCCTCAGCACAAACCCAAACAGCCTCACACTGGCTGCTGGGAAGAAAGTTGACTCTGTCCCAGCCCAAACCAGGACAGTGGGGAAGGTGTCTCAGCACACGTATGACTTATACAGCTTCAGTAGTGCTGCTGATGGTCTCTCCCAACCTCACACAAACACATCTTAAAATATTAAAAAAGAAAAAGCTAGATAAGATAAAAACCCCAACCAGCCAACCATGGGAAAAAAGACAACTATTTTCCAATTTGGTTGAAGCTCAGTGTTTTTGAAGGGTTAGCCTCTCTTATTCTGCAGATGATGTTCATTCAAAGGTATCAGAAGAGTTACTGAGTGACTGCCCTGCAGAGCGAGGCATTAAACATGGCAGATGTACGGAGTACATGTGAAACGCAGAGCTGTTGTCGGGTGGAATTTACATTTCTTTAGTCAGTCATGGGATGGCAGTAAATTCTTTTTTAGGAGAAACAAGCTGAGTTCAGTTATTGCAAAGGTATTTTTTGTAGATATCTGTTGCTGCCCTTTTTTACAACAAGCTTCTTGTCTTCTGGGAATTGCAAAGAACTGATCTTTACTACACAGATAACCAAGGTGATAGTTTTCCCTTTTTTCTTCTCTTAGCAAACATCTCTTACAATGAAGCTGAGTTACAGGTCCTGTTGGTACCCTTTACTGTTCTCTGCTTTAGTCTTAGCTGTGCTGCGGGTTTGTCCCACTTGGAACGACAGAGGCGAGTCTTCGCAGTCACCCTTTGGGCACCGGCTTCCTATCGCTGCCTGGGAGAGTGGCTGCAGTTGGGAAGTCCAGTCTGTCACTGAAGCACTTCACAATTTTTTCCTGCGTCCTTCATTACCTATTTACTTTTGGCTAAGCTCCTTTCCAAAACTGATTATAAAGGATACAGCACATAGCATCTTTCTGCATAAATTTTGTAAAGTGGAATCCTCTTGTTCCTGACTATAGGAGTCCGTCAGTTGATGGGAAGTTGATCCATTGTAAGTCAAGAGTGATCCTTTCTGTGAAGTCGTAGATTAATCTTTATCCTTTGTATTTCAAGTGATGCTGGAAGAGAGTTTTGAATATGCAGATGTGGAATGGTATCAAAAAGGGTCATGCGATGCGTTGATTTGCTTGCAGAAAACGCAGACATCTGCGGGAAGTGGTGGCTGGAGGGAAGCTTGACCTCTGAGTCCCTGTAGTGCTTTTTTACCGTTTAAAGAGCAGTGTGAGTTTAATGGTGGTGTTCTTGATTGGTTCCTCAAGGTCTTGGGTAATAACTAGATCCCTGTGTGAAGGAGGAATCCATTCATCTCTACTGTTGTCTTTTCCTATTGTAGTTGATGTGACCACAGCACTGCCCTTGCAAGTTGCACCGACTTCAGTCCCGATGGATCTGCGCTTAGACCACCAGTTTCCCATGCCCGTGACGGAGCCGACGCTGCGGGAGCAGCAGCTCCAGCAGGAACTCCTGGCGTTGAAGCAGAAACAGCAGATCCAGAGACAGATCCTCATTGCCGAGTTCCAGCGGCAGCACGAGCAGCTCTCCCGGCAGCACGAGGCCCAGCTGCACGAGCACATCAAAGTAAGTGATGGGCAACCTTGCGTTGGGTGGTGTGCGAAAGCATCCCTGCACCGGGAGAGGCACGTACTGATTTATTTTGGGGATGGAGATACTGTTCTGGTCTTGGTAACCCCTGTTTAAAGAAAGATCTTTTGTAAAAGGGTGCGAGCACCAGGATTTAAGAGGAGGATAAGGTGGAGGAGAGGAAGGTAAGGTGTTAGAGGGAAGGGATGCCATCCAGAGGGACCTGGACAGGCTTGAGACGTGGACCAATGCCAACCTTGTGGAGTTCAACAAGGCCAAGTACAAGGTCCTGCATGTGGGTCGGGGCAATTCCAAGCACAGATACAGGCTGGGAGGAGAATGGATTGAGAGCAGCTCTGAGAAGGACTTGAGGGTGTTGGTGGATGAGAAGCTCAACATGAGCTGGCAGTGTGCTGAGAGAATTGGGGTTGTTCAGCCGGGAGAAGAGAAGGCTCTGGGGAGACCTTCCAGCACCTTCCAGTGCTGAAAGGGGGCTACAGGAGAGATGGGGGGGCTCCTGATCAGAGAGTGTAGTGAAAGGATGAGGGGTAACGGTTATAAGCTGAAAGAGGGGAAATTTAGATTAGACATTAGGAAGAAATGTTTTCCTGTGCGGGTGGTGAGGCAGTGGCCCAGGGTGCCCGGAGAAGCTGGGGGTGGGTTCAAGGCCAGGCTGGATGAGGCTTTGGGCAACCTGGGCTAGTGGGAGGTGTCCCTGCCCATGGCACGGGGGTGGGACTGGGTGATCCTGAAGGTCCCTTCCAACCCAAACCATTCTGTGATTCTATGAGAGGAAGCAAGTTAAGCTGATGTCATGTTAAATGTTCTCTAACCCCTGGCATGTACTCAGAAGTCCTGTGCCCCACTGCCCAGAGGTGGCTTGCTTGCCCTGGATTTGGGAAATTTCAGTGAAGTTTCACCCAACAGGAGTGCTTTTAGGTTGCCTGTTACTGACACCACATCCGGTAGTAGAATAGCGTGTAAACTGCTCAGTGGACATACACCCACACGTAAGGTGCAAAGCAAACCTTTGGACCTTGGTGTCTCTGCAGGAGCAGGAAACGCAGATGCAGTGGGTGCAGGTAGCTCTACACAGCAGGAGATTTTTTTTCGGCATTGCATGGTGCAAGTTAGACACCAGGCGGGTGCTTTGCGCTGCGCTGTCGCATGGGACAGAGGGGAAACGTAGCACATGGGATAAGTAGGAAGTAGAGTTTAGAAGATGGCTGTTGCGTAGTGAAAATGTTAGACATTATATAAATATTTCACAGTGATGGACTATTGCTATGGCGACAGAAGCTTTCGGAATTGCTAATAGGCTCTCTTTTCAAAGGGGGATTAGCGCCGCACATGGTAAATAGCGTTAATGTAATATTAAAAAGCAACCTCAATTCAACCTTATATAACTTTCGTTTTAATACAAAATACATGTCAGAGTGGGGAAGATAGGATTAAAATTTAATGGTGTGTTATTTACAGACTTTTCCAACACAGATAAGAGCCTGGGTTTGTAGGAACAGTTGCTGTTTGGAGACTGATTAACAGCAAATTCCTGGGTCCTTAGTGGGTCCTCTGATGCGCTCTCTTTGGGACAAAGGTGTGGGGAGGTGCTTGCCTGTAAATACGTTTATATATTCAGTCATATGTATATGTAAGTATATACGTGTGTAGTTGGATATGTATACGCGTGTGCCTGTGCGTACGCATTAGTGCTGGAATAGCACACGAAGAGTTACAGCCTCTGTGGTTCACACAGTACATTCAAGGGGAAAGGAATGGGGAATTTCTGTGACAATATTTCCATTATTTCCTTGTGATTGCATGTGCCTTTAGACATTTGTCTATTAAAAATAAGAAAATGTTGTTCAGATTTAATGGACAAGCTCCAAGCGCTGATGGTAGAAGCATATTTGCTCTCATTTATGTTCAAGCTCTGACTGATTCTGTAAAAGCTTGTGTTAGAAGGAAGGCGAAATCTAATTTTGAGAAGCCAGTTAGCACCATTAGATAATGAAGTTTTTCCTCTAATGTCTGAACTTGGCTAGATAAAAATCTGAAAATAGGAATGATATAGTCCAGTGTGAAAAAGGATGACCTGCAAGGTGGCCTCCCATAGTAGTAAGTGTGTCATCATGCCCAGAATTGCTTTAAAAATAAAACAGCATGTTATTGAAATAAAGCCCGTGATGTCTCACAAATAAAATAAACCCAAAACTGTGCACTAATGTGTCATTATGGTGCGCTGTTTGGGGGCAGCATCTTTCGTATGATTGTGCTCGTAAATCAGCCCACACTCAGATGATTCTTAGTTTAAACCAACTTCCAGAACCTGGCAGCTGTGTTAAGTGCCATGATTGTAGGTGCAGGGAAGCTATTATTTTGTCCAGAGAACTAAAATTTATAACCTCATATTTGGACTTTGAACTTTGAGCTGTTCAGCTCCTTTATGGCTCATGAAAAAAGCCAAGGCGGGGGGGGGGGGATATTAAAGCCAATAAAAAACTTTTGTCCTGTGTCAGTGAAGCACTAGGGTTTGAACTGTGAAATTTGGTATAGAAATAGTCCGAAAGGAAGATGCAGAGCTTTTTGGGAGGAATTTGGGCGTTTTTTTAGAATTCCACACCACGCTGCTCCAAGCAGTGGGGATGTGGTCTGTCACCTTTTCTGGTTACTCAAACACTGACCCTTTAGACTAAATCTGTGAAGAAAATGAGGAAATTCTTGATGTCTTCTTTGGAAGCTCAGAATGAGCTTCATTTGATGATGGGCTTCTGGCATCACTGATGAGATTAAGAATTTTGTTAGTCTCTTGCCTCCAAAGCGAGCAGTTCAATATGCAGAAATCGTTCAGACCAAGCGATGTAGTTGTGAGATTCTTCAGCTGAAAGTGTTTTGTAGCCTGAGTTGTGGTATTGGAATGAATGCTTCCATCACTTCTACAAACATATATTCCCAAGTTTCTTCTTCAGGTGGAGAAGTCATCTCACTTTGGTTAAGAAAAGGCTTGGAGAACCTAAACCTGCCCAGATTCTGACTGACGACTAGAGTGATCTTGCAGCGTGCCTTACTGCTGCGCCAGGTTTGGTGCTTGGATATCTTCAATGTCTTCCCTGACACTGAGAGTCTGGTTTTGGTTTTGGGTTTGTTTTTTGGTTTTGTGTTTTTTTTTTTTTTGGATTCAGAAAACAATCTCAGCAGCTATTGTGAGGTGACTGTGCATCCTACAAACTTACTTCCTTTCCATAAATTCGGGTCTCCTGAAGTTTTGTTAGAATTTCAAGCCATCAGTACAACCTCAAAAAGTAATGAAACAAACCAAAAAATGTAAAATGCAAACATCAAAGCTCTAAACTTACTCTGATGTCAAACAAAATGGCAGTTCTTTGACTTTCTTCCTTGCACTGGTTTCCTTGGAGGTGATCAGTGCCTTCCTTAATCATATTATTAAATCCTGCAATTGCTTTGTAAATTATTTCCGTGAAGGGGGAGGAGGATTTCTGCATCTTACTGTGTTTTGTGTATCTGCCACTATCTAGAAGCAATTGCTTTGGCTTTTACAGCCTAGCACCCACCATTTTAATGGACAAGTGCAGAGCATTTATTTGTTCATCTGTTTGTGTACTCGAGCAGCAATTTCTGTGCTTTACCCATTCTCGTTTCATTCTGTTTCTAAAGCCTTTTGCTTCCAGTTCCTGGATTGTAAGTGTATTTTGGCTATAGCAGGCCAATATGCAGAGCAAACATTGTGTTGGATCCCTCTTTCGTCAAGACATTCCGGTTTAAGTACCTTTGCACTCTTCCACTTACAGATGTTGAATCGTTTTGTCAACAGGAATTTGGTGGCTGGGCACCTGCTGCTGGAAGTCAAAACTAGTTTTGATGCAATTTCTTAGGCAGTTCTTCTGTATTTTGGACAGACACGTACAGCCGGCGTTGCGAAGTTACAGCAAGCAGCACTGTGAAGATTCTAAACAGCTTACTCATTTTAAATGTTAAACCCTTAGATAGTACAGGAAGAATCATTTTTTGTGTTTGTTTTATTTCTTTTATTACTATAGAGTTGATGTGAATTACAAGTGGGGGAATATCTCTCCCTCGTGCTCCTCAAACTAAGCCCTACTGTAAGAAACATCCTGAGTTCTTCTTCGGTAAATGAAATTTGGCTTGAAAAATCCTGGCATATCTTTCTTATTTTTCTATTCAAGTTGATAACTCTCTCCCATTGAAATCTGAAGTTTGGGTATTTTCGAGAACTTATTTCTCTTCCAGTATCTCAGTTTTAATCGTCTGACCCTAGTGCAAGAGGAGAAGACGACAGGATGGTCACAGTCCTTCTGGCTGCACCTGCGATTCCTTCCCTTGTCCCCCCGGCCAGTACTCCTTGCTTTTGTAGACATTGTATTTTGCAAGAAGTGACATAAAAGTGGCAAATTCCTGGATTTGGAGAGCTGGGCTCCGAGTGAAAGAAATTTGTGGAAGGGACGTATAATGGACACAGAGACGCATGGAGGGAGTGGGATCGTTGCACGTGGGGAGTAAGGAGAAAACCCTGACGTGTTTAGGGAAAGTAAGCCGAGCCTTATGAAGATTTCACACCATATGGAAATAGAAAAAACTGTCTTTCACAACTACAGCTCAGCTTTGCCGATTGCTGAGGCTTGACATCCGAAAGCGGCGTGGGGAAGGAAGCTGGGGAGCAGCGGTGGCTGCTGCAGGCTGGCCGGAGGTGGAGGCGACGGTTCTTTGCTCCTGTAGCCACTTACCTTCAGTGAAATGGATTTTCCACTCAGGCGTGCCTCGCCAGATGTGTAACAAAATTTATAGCCTTCAAATCTGCCTTCCTAAACAAAAACAAGGATGGAATAAGGAGCCTGGCGCCCAGGGCCGTTGCCGGTGAGACGGTGGAAAGCCTCTCGGCAGGTCCCAGTGTGAGCTTTGCTTGACCTTTGATTGCGAAGGAATCGGCAGTGAATTTTTTCCTTTGTGAGTCACTCATTCCCGGCCAAGATCAGCTGGAAGTTACCAAAAGCTTTTCCATTTGCCTTCTGGTCAAGGGTCGGAGCAAGATGATTGAAGAGGGGCAGGATCCGTGCTTTGGCAGGGCGAGAGGCACCTTGGGCGGCATGAGCTCAGCAGAGAGACGAAGGACGTGGTGGGTAAATGCAGTTTAATCTCTTCCGTCTCTTCACTGCCCGGGCTTGGAGCAGGGCTCTTCCCAGCTCTGGCTGTTTTATAGCTAAAGCCGGAAAGTTATTCAGGATGCTGACGCACATCAGTGTTGGCACACGACAGCAGGCACCCGAAGAGTTCTGATGCTGATGGGATAGCAGCACAGGCGAGCAGCTGAGCATCACAGCTCCTCCTGGACCTAAAATCCTGACCCGGAGGCATGCAAAGATGTGAATTCTATCACACAATGCCTGGTTTTCCCGTCATCTGAGAAAGGAGTGTGTGCGTCGGTAGCAGGGGAAGTGCCGGTCTGTATGTGCAACATATACAGGATGGTGGGAGATGTCACGGGTTGGCATAGGAGCAGCAACAGCGAAAGGAGCTTTGTGGTGATGTTTGCTGAGAGGTGATTGTGAAATTGTTATCTTTTTATCAACACAGCGATTTCCTACCTTTGACAGTACGCTATGCTGCTTAATGGCTCGATGCCAATAAATAAAAATAGGCGGAATGTTTTCAGACGTTGGCTTCATGTATATATATATATAGCAACATTCAGATAAAGCCTGAGGAGGTGGGTTTGTTAGGTTTTGCTGGTTTCAGGTGACATTTTTTTCATTAGCATAGCTTCCAAGCCCTGATTGAGAGGTGGTAACGCATCCAAGGTGTTAGCCCCTTGTTTGGAGATATGGGGTGAAACTCTCTAGCTGTTCCTTATTTTTGTTTTGGAGGGAAGAAGTCTTTCAGGAAATCTTCCCAACAGATTTTGCAATGCCGTAAAGAAGTATAATTTTTTTTTCCCCAAGATGTCTGTCTTTAATATGTATCATGTTGATGCTCTAGTGGGAAACAGCTCTTTGCTTTCATTGGAGACGCCTGCCCTTGGAATGGCAGGTTTGCTTGCAGGATAGCTCATCGGGCATCAATCACATAGTCTATTGGTGGGGCTTCTTTCAGTGGAGCCCTGATAGTGTCTAGAGCCTCTTTTTGGTGGCCTCTCTGTCAATTCCTGCTTCACAGGAAAAGGCGCTTGTTTCAAACCTGCTGATGGGTTGGTGTCACCAGCTTCTCCTTTGCAGCTATGCTGGGTGGCACCTTCTCCATGCCCTGGGGCTGGGGATGCTGAAGATGGCACCTTGGTTCCTGCCAAGCACATCACTTCCCCCTGTGTCCTGCTCCTCACGTTGGACCCTGGCAGGACAGATCTCCATTTTACCCCCCCCGTGCCGTGACTCCTGTTTCTGAGCGTGTCTTGCTCCATCCTTCCTGCCAGCAGCAGCCGGCACGGAGGGACTCCCTCTGCTCCGTTCTGTGCCTCTCTTCTGCAGCCTGCATCGCCTTCAAAAGAAACTTAAAAAGCCTGGAGATACCAGGTGTCCGCTTCTGTCTGTATTCTGACATGATAGGATTATTCATCTTAGAGAACTGCAGCTGCGTACAGTCAGTGGTAAAAAAAAAAAATACAGACTGAACATTTTGTGCCTTGTTACTACTTGAATGCATTGTACCGTGCTCTCTTGCTGTTTCGAAACGGTTTCCTGTTCTTTTTCGGTGACCTTGCTTCATTTTCTTGGTACACGGAGCTGACTCCAAGACTTAGACCTGAATCCTTGCAAAACTTCACTTCTGATGGAAGTCACCCTGGGGAAAGCTTTTGCAGGATGAGAGCATTTGCTCTCTTTGAAGGGTGGCAGTGACTTTCCTTATGCTCAAAGTCTCAAGATCTTTTCTAAGAACAGTGAGGACACACCGAGGGGGTGGGTATGTCAATAAATTCCTAGAGGAGCCTGGTCACCTTGTAAGCCCCATCTCTCTGTTGAACAAGAAGTCAGGCATCAGGCTGGGTTAGTGTGGGCATCTTCCTACCTAGTGTTGGTGGGTTCTGGACTGAAGGTTGTCTGCACCGGTCCTTACAGACCTACTTTAAAACTGGTAAAAGAAACACGTTTCCTTTTGGCTCGTTCTGAGATGGGCCACAGTTTGTTGGCTGGAAGGAGCAGAATGAGAACTCCAGATTTATTTTTTTTTCCAGCTTCTGAGATGCATAAACCAGCATTTGAGATGTAGAAAAGGTCAGTCGGAAGTGAAGGCGCAGATCTCATTGCAGTCAGTGGGCGCGGTGGCTTTCACCCCATGAAACCTGGTACGGGTGTCCATGGAGTCTGCCTGCTCCTCCTCGCAGCAGGACTCAGTCGCTTTACCTTGGGGTTCGCAGCTTTCCAGCAGAATATGGAGAACTTCAGATCCAGCAGCGGTGGGAGATGAAACGCCTGTTGCCCCCCCAGCTTGGCCGCTCCGCGTTCCTTTGGTGGAGCCGAGGAAGAGCCACTCACCCCGTGCGCTTTCTTGTTACTTAATCTCTTGAAGTTGGACTTAAATGGGGCTGACTTTGGGGTATGCTGAACCCTGAATGTCTGGCAGAAATGGCAGAGTTCACTGGCTGACAAAGAAATACAGGATCTTTTTTTGGTAGCAGATACTCACTGTTTCTGTGGAGTCCAAACAGCTTTTGAAGTTTGAAATTTCTGTTCTTTCATCCTTTGTAGCATGAATTTGTCTCCCAGTAAAACGTATGTGGGGCACCATTATTTTTTTTTAAAGCTAGTCACTTTATGGTGTCTATTCAGTTTGGAATTTCAAAATAAACAGCAGAAGAAGGAACATACAAGTATATATACAACTTGTATACAAGTTGAAGTTATTCACAACACGAACAACATTGCTGATTAATCTCTGTCTTTCGGTTTCCTGTTTAACTGGTGGCGGTGTGTAAAAATGGTAAATATTTGATATTGCTGGTGTGTTACCCTTGAAAAAGATGCTGCTTCTGTGCTCACACAAGCATCAGATGATGTTGAACATTCCTTTCCTCTGGGCACCGCCGGTGCTGGGGCTGTCCCTGCCTCGTGTCGGACGACCAGCAGCACTTTGCCAGCCCACTTCACCGCCATGTCCGCCCTCCGTCAACCTGAAACGGTGCAGGAACGGCGGCTGATGCCGTGTGTCAGCAGCCGTGCTGCCAGCAGGGATATTCCATCCTCTCTGCCTTTTTTTTCTCTCTTTTTTTTTCCTCATTTGTTTTTGAAGCCCAGCAGGAGCACTCTGCCAGCTCTCTGGTTCGGTCGCTCTTCCTTCGCATAGTTGGTTGGGAAGCATCAATGGATGCTCCTCCTTTTCTTTATTCATAGTTTCTTCTTTGAAATGACCAAAAAGTGGTGGCTCCTCTAGCTGCTCCCATTACAAGATTTCTGTGTCCTACATCTCTGCTCCAGATCCTGATTGTAGCATAACATCTCCATTCTAACTCCTGCGCTCACTGCACCCCAAAACAGTTCACAGAGGATATAACTGCCCCTCTGAGGACTGAGGAATGATCACTTATGGCATGATAAAAATCTCATTTAGCATTAAACATCTGGGGCTTCTTCCTTTACAGGACAGTTTATGTGGTTCTTTGATTTACAGAGATGCCTTATTGCCATCCGTGGTGGAACGGATGCTCCCTGCTCCTGGTGCAAGGTGCGCGGATTCGTCCTCCCCTTCGATAAAAAGCACAGCAGAGGCGAATGCAAAGGAATTTTCTCCACCTTTAGAGGGAAAAATGGGAGAAGAAATGACATGCTGGATACGACAAATGGAGCTCGCTGCTTTCTAGAAAGGTTCTCAATACTCTGCTTCTGGAGGAAGTGTATAAAATCTCAACGGGAGCGTTAGGGAGCAAAAGACACATCCAAGTGCACTCCTAGCACCAGTCCTTTGCAGATATTCAGGGTTTAGAGGGCTGAAGTGGCTGTGCAAGCTTTCAGCCTTTGGGGAGAGGTGAGCAGGGCTGGCATGAGAAGGAAACCGGGATACACAAAGGTATATATCCATCTATAAGCTGGCAAACTAATAACGTGGGATTTTTCACCTAGAGCTGGCTATCAGGGAACAAACCCATTGTTCTCTTTCCTGGAGACATTTCAGCCTCATAAACTTGAGCCCCAGACGTTCTCAGTAGGATATGTCTAACCAAGAGCAGTCTCTTGCCCAGGAAGCTGTTGGCTGGGAAGGATCCTGTCCCTGCATAGCAACGAGATGCTGGCCACGGGAGCTTCTGGCACAGGACCGCCTGCTGTCAGCCTGCCTGATAGCTGGGAGGGGGCACACCGAATATACGTTCAGCTGCTGATGTGTCCAAGAAATGAGATGACAGACGTTTGTTCTTCTGAGCTCTGCTTTCAGATTCTTATGTCTTGGCTTTTGCTGAAAACCACAATATTTTATTATTTTTTTTCCCCCCTCCCTGCATCTCCCAGTCCAACTGATTAATTCTGACCAGCCTCTGGTGTTCCAGGAGATATCTGATACATGCTGTGACAGAGCCAGGAGAGTGAATCCTGAAACCGGAGCCACCATCTGAGACTTCAGTAAACAGGATGGGGGAGAACATGAAGCAGAGAGTCTGGCCAAAGGCATGGCCAGCGCTGAGATCGCCCTACAATAACCCACTACAACAGCTCTCCCAGAAATCTGTCGACATCCGTGCTTTACTTCCACCCGTGTACTCGTGATTTTTCAGTGAGTGGTTTTGATGCATATGTGTCCTGGGGAGTTCTTTCTTGATCATCACCTCCAATTTTCCTTTATTTTTATGGAATCTGAGCTCCGGATCCCTTTAAATACCTGATTTAACCCCCTAAAACAGTAGAATTTTGCCAAAGCAGGCGGCAGGTGATTTGCCTCGCAAACGCTTTTTGCACCAGAAGCCCAACCTGGCTGCCTGTGAGGTGAGAGGACAATCACAAGAAGCTTCTGAAAGTGCTTTCAGGGTCATGCTGTAACTCAGCCTTTAAGAGTACATTTCAGAGGATGCTGAGATCATCTGCTTGGTTTTTTGGGGTTTTTTGTGGTCCCGTCTAGGACTATGTTGTTGTTTTTGAAGCTGGTAGTTTACTTATCATGGCATCACAGAATGGTTTGGGTTGGAAAGGACCTTAGAGATCATCCTGTCCCACCCCGTGCCATGGGCAGGGACCCCTCCCACCAGCCCAGGTTGCTCAAAGCCTCATCCAGCCTGGCCTTGAACACCTCCTTCTTTGAAGCTATCGCCTCCACCAGAGGAGGATCCATCCACCTCTTGTCCAGGGGTGGCAGGTGAAGGAGCTGTACAAAGTCTCTGAGCTTGCCTGGAAGAAGTCCTGAGACTACAGTCTTCTTAGGAGAGGCTGGACTGTGCCAGCATGACCTTGATGTGAGTTGGAAACCACGTGTACGTGCAAGGAAGAATGCTGACCCGTATGCGGAGGTTCAGGCTGCCTTTTCATCTGTGTTTCTTCTTAACCTAGCTGCCTTGTGCTGGGAGGACGTAGGGATCGCCTGCAAGTACAAAGAGCAGCAGAAGTGCTCGGGGTGACTTCCCACCGTGCTGGAGCACCTTCAGTAGGTGATCTCAGGCATAGATTGAGACACAAGTTAGGAGTTGGCCACGGCAGTAAGCTACTTTGGATCCCAGGAAACATTTATCAGCATTAAGTATGCCAACTGTGTGGGTACAGATGGTTTTACGCTGCCTTCCGCTAATTGTGCAGTAAGCTATTCAAAATGTAGATTATAAAAACCTAGGAGCCATAGTCTGAGCTTCAAAACCTCTCCTGCTTTGCAGATTTTAATCAGTTTTACTGTGGCGTGTGAAGTCAAGGACAGAAGCACCTTGAAAATGATGGTTTTAGAGGAAGGAAGAAGCAGAGGAACGTGGGCAGAGAGCGGTGCCTGTCTTTGGGGGAAGAATAAGGTAGTGTCTGCAAGGTACCGGAATGCAAGAACAGCTCGCATTCTTGATGCTCATCTAGCAAATTGAGGAGTGGTTATGCAAGTCTCAATGCAGCGTATGTCCATGAAATACATCCTCGTTCTCTCTGGTAAATGGGATCTTTACTGTGAGCACCGTGCGCTTCCCAGGCTGGCTGCTGGGTTGAGATTGCTGGAAGATTTTGGAGCAAAACCTTCCCGCTTCTGTTGTAACGACTAAAGGAAACTGTTTTAGCTCCGCTTTGCTTAAAAAGAGGTTTCGTTGTGCAGTGGAAGTTGACAGTGTGCTTACTGATAAGGTGTCAGTCCCCGTTCTAGGTAGACACGCTCAAGAACTAAAGACAATTGGGGAAGGCAATGGCAAAATGCACTGCACTGCCCAGTCCTCACGGCTAGCTGATCGTTGAGAAATACCTGGAAATGCTCTACATTCTCCTTCTTACATTTATTAATATTAATATATGCTAAAGGAGCACCAGCAACACTAACTACAGGTACAGTTGAACACTTGTGCACTTTTCATAAATAGTGGAAGCAGTGACATTAAACATATGCAGGAGTAGTTATAAATATTTACAAATATTTAATTTGGCAAGAGCACCTAATTCAGAGACCCCTCGCTGCGCTCCCTAATTCAGTGTACACGTTTGTCACACGGGGTGCTCCTCAGGTTGAGAGTGGAATTAGGCTGAACGCACGGGATTTCCCTTGGTGTATCATTTTGTATTTCTCAAATATTTAAATTTCATCACAGTTGGGGAAGAAAAACGCACCACTCCAGCTACGCACGATTAACACACGGGCGTTGCGGAGTCAGTGTTGATTCATTTGCCAGCAAAAGAGATGTGATGTATTATGTGAGCACAGTCTCACTCGGTAATTAATAACCCTTTATCAGAGCCGCCTAAGCGTCTCTTGGTACACCGTGAAGAGATGCTTCTGAATCCCCCAGCTCGGGCACTTTCAAAAGACCCAAGCGTGGGCGATTGCATCCTGCTCAAATGCAGCTTGGAAATATTTTTCCTTTAGACATCAGCAGGCTTTTTTTTTTTTTTCCACAGAGATAGTCAAGGGAAGGTGAGATGCCAGACCAAGCCCACCCCGTGTGGCTATTACCTTGGCAGAAGTTTAGTGCACGGCGCGGGAGGGGGGTAGGACACCGCTGCGGTTGACCACACACAGGTCTGAATGCTCGCTACCTGTTAAAATTTACCTCGATTGCTTTAACTGAAGCAGAAGCTCGTATTTTTCTGAAGTTTCGGTTTATTTTGTGCACAGGACAGCTTTTTGTATGTTATTGCATTTCCTGCATCTCTTGTCAGGCGGTGAGCGGTGGGTTCTCTTGCTGCTTGCGGGTCTTTTTTTCACAAAGCATCAGCAGCAAAACCCATTTTTCAGTAAGAAAATTAAACTGTAAACCCCCCAAAATATAAAATCGGGGCACAGTCTAGCATTAAAGCGAGTTTTAAAGCTGGTGGTTTTAAGCACAGAAGTGCTTTTTTAGACAGAAATCTGTGATTTGGTGTGACAGCTACATTCCCTCTGGCTATGGTATAACAAGATGGGTGACAGTAAGGATGAGCAAAGCAAGCCTCACCCTGGCTCAGCATCCCAAATCCTTGGTCCTCGGAGCGGTTGGGAAACCTGGTTTGTGCGGCAGGATGGCCCGAGCTGGTGAAGGCGCTGCATTGCCAGCGTCCTGCGTTTTGCTGAGCCTGCGCCATGTATTTCCTCTCAGACACTGTCTGGGTGGTTGTTTTCAGCCCTAAAGCACAGAGAAATATTCCTGCT
>NW_010120737.1:148572-159139 GCF_000699245.1 Pterocles gutturalis
AAGGAGACATCGCAGTTGGGACAGAGCACTCAAATGGGTGTGCTTCAGTCATTTTCTGACGCTACGATAGACACCAACAGCGTGATTTCTTCCCGTTTTTGATGGATATGATGGGAGAGGTTGCTTCATTTTTTTATTTTATTTTTTGTTTTTATTTTTTCAACTGTGAAATGGTTTGAAAACTATATTAAGAATAGGCTTTTTGGAGACTGGGGTCAGAATCAGCAGAAACAATACATCTCTAATGAAACTTCTGTAAGCCATCTCGATACAAATTGGTCTTTTCATTTACATTTCACTACAGATGTCAAGGAAAGCACAGTTCCTTCTAAAGCATCCTAATGTATGTAAACCATTGCGGGAAGCAGAACGTGCAAAGCCTAGGAGACTGCAGATGGAGAGAAAAGGCTCCTGATTTCATAAAAATAACAAAACCTGTTTTAACATATTGTGCATTAAATATTGTTCATTTGCATACTTTCTATGGCTAGGTTATAAAAGCCCACCATGTGGTGGACTTGTTGGAAGTCTGAAAAGATATTCTTTCTCCAAATGGAGATGTGTTAGTGGAAGCTGCTGCTTAATTAGAAAACAAAAATAACTAGTTTCCTCTAAGGGGTTGTTTTTTTGGGGGTTTTTTTGTTTTGTTTTTTTTTAATTTTGTAGGTTTTTAGAGTCTGGGTTTTTCGTTGTTTACATAAAATTCAATAGAATTAGGAAGGGAAACATAGGTGCAATCACTGCAAATTCTGCTAACTGGGGTTCGGTGTTTTACAACATTCTGCCTGCTTGGAACCGGCAGCAGCAGGGACTCCTCCATCTCGAGTTTCCAGCAGATAGCCAGGCAGATTGTAAAGTACCTCTTACTTTTTTTTTTTTTTTTGTATCGTCTTTATATAGAATTGTGTAATTTTAGGTGTATCGTATATAGCGTATCTGTGGCTGAAACATTGGGTAGTACAAATGTACAGTACCACAAATTAAAATAAGAAATTGCTCTCAGAAAAGTAAATAGAAGAATGTGCAAAAAGAGAAGGAAAAATCAGCGTACGTGGGCTGGGAGCCTTACGTACACACGTGCTGTCAGGGTTTGGAGAGGGATGGAGTGAGACGTGTTTTCGGAAGGAGAATCCGGCTTCGGACAAGTCTCATCTGTCGCCAAAGCGGGAAGGGTTTTGAAGATTAAGGTTGGCAGGTCCAAATCAAGCTGCAAGTTTATAAGCTGCCAACGTGGCAGGCGGGGGGGAGGCGGACGGCGGGGAGCTGGTGTGCTGCTGCCTTCTGGGGGGTTCGCAGGGGGAATGGGAGCAGCCCAGGCAGATGGCTTTAGCGCTTCTCTGGGTGGAGAAGGGTGCAAATGAAAGGGGGAGGTGGTGAATCTTAGTTTGAGGAGTATGGTAAGAAAAAGCAGTTTTCAGCAGAATTGAAGGGGGAAACACCTTTTGCAACCTGCATGGAGATCCATTCACATCTAGCCGAGCTGCAGGCTGTCTTGTCATTTGTCATCTGCTTTTCTGCAACCCAGCTTGCTCCTGGCTGGCTGTCACAGCGTGGGTGTCCTCTGAGCATGGGCAGGTACCACCCCAGGGCCTGGCAGATCCAACCCCCCACCCCCAGGGGAATCCCTCCTGGACCCAAAGAGGATGCTCTGGGCTGGGGAGCTCCACCCCAAATTTCCCAGGAGGTTGGTGTGTCCGTGCACATCTTTCAGGTGCCAGGGTTTGGAGACCCAAGGGGGGACTTGCACACTGGGTGGTGGCAGGAGCCTTTGGTGCTTCGAACCTCGAACATCCCAGTTGATACAAGCTTCGCAAATCTTAACCTTAATTAGGCATCCCATCTCAGTTCTTCTCATGAACGTATGCAAATCTAGAGGACCAGGGTAAAGTCTTCCTTAAGGGATTATTGGAAGAATTTCTTTTATATTGAAGCAATTCTTCTATAATTAAGCTCAGAAACAGGGGGTGATCATGCCTGCAAGGCAGCTATTCCTTTTGCACTCTGCGATTTAGCTTGGGGCGTGAGGTTTGCACAGCAGATGGGAAGTGACCGGTGTCTGATGAAGTTAACAAGGTAGAGTTGTCCTGGTCCGTGGGAGCTCCACTATCCACACAGAGAGAAAGAATGACTTCTGGAGAAACCAGAGTGCAAAGTGGTATAATTAAAGGCTTATTCCAAAAAGCATATGTGCAAGGGAACTGAACTGGCCTTGCAAAGCCCGTGTTGATGACGGCGTATTTTGCGGTGAACGCCTGACTGGGTGAGCTCAGTGATATTCCTCCAGCGCAGGGCTTGTATGTGGTGAACATGGGAATATTCATCATTAAAGTGTCCTAATGGGGGTTTTACTTAAACCAGACGATGGAGAGAAAATGAAGGTCCACCTGGAGTAGTGGTGGTAGCGGACAGCTTACGGAGCAGAAGTGGGGACCCAGCCGCAGCCTTTGGCAGCAGTGGTTGGGGAATTTCTCCCCAGCCTATTTGGGAGGAAGCTTTTTGTTGCCTTCTTGGGGTGCTTGTGCTTGTAAAGAGACCGTACCCTGAAGCCCAGAGCATATAGTGCCGATGGTTTAGCATAAGTGCTGGCCTGAAGTAGAACTGTGACTACATGAAGTGCCTGGGAGTCTTTGTGCAGGAGCCTCTAGACAAGGAAAATGCCTTTTTTCCCACTTGTATGAATTAAACAATGTTGTTATCACCTGATAGCAGCGTCTGGTTTAGCGCTGGCAAGCCTGACTGTGTTAATTTTCTCTTTTTTTCCCCCTCGTCCCTTCTCCGCAGCAGCAGCAGGAGATGCTGGCCATGAAGCATCAGCAGGAGCTGTTGGAGCACCAGAGGAAGCTGGAGCAGCACCGGCAAGAGCAGGAGCTGGAGAAGCAGCACCGAGAGCAGAAACTTCAGCAGCTCAAAAACAAAGAGAAAGGAAAAGAAAGTAAGTAGCAAAAGCTCACTTGTTTCAGCGATGACAGGTAGAGGAGATGAATGGAAGCCATCAAGCAGCTTTATAAAGCTGGAGAAACCTTCATGGTGGCCTCTCTACAGAGCTTGGCTGCACCGGGAGCTTATGTAAACTGTTAGGAGGTATTGAGGGTAAGAGAGAAATGTATTTCTGTGCTTTATCTTCATTTTTGTCTTCCTGAATGCCATTTTAGCATTTTTCAAAAGGAAGCGTATCGTCTCTTTACTTGATTTAACATTTTTTGAAGTATTTTTGGTAGCATTCCTAATGGAGGCAGAATATTAAGCCCATAAAATACACCAGATGCATGCTGCATTTCTTTCTCTTTTTACTTTCTTAATTTCACTCTTTTAAGATGTAGCCGAGCTCTCAGTTCTTAGCTTTAAAATGTTTTCATTCAGAAAGTACTTCTTTCATGAGGTTACAGATTGTGGTTGGCTTTCCCACGTGTCATTATTCACTTCACAAGATTCAGTGAAATGATTATGGCCTCACAATTTCCCTTATCAAAGACACTTTGGTTGCTTGTTTGGTTTTCTTTTAGAAGTGAATGGAAGGAAAAATACCTCGCCAAGTTGTACTATCAACTCGTTAGGTCTTCATTTCAAATGAAAGAAAGAAGCCAGTGATGGAAGGAGCAGAGAGGGCTGAAGGGTGTCAGGAGATGGGATGCTGTCTGGGGACCAGGAACGAGATAAAGCTCCAAGAAGATTTTTTCTAGTAGGAAAGGATGGGGGGTCTAGGAGACTAAAAAAATTATCTGAATCATAGAATCATTAAGGTTGGAAAAGACCTCAGGGATCATCAGGTCCAACTGTCAACCCAACCCACTAACCCATATCCCTCAGCACCACATCTACACGTTTCTTGAACCCCTCCAGGGATGGTGACTCCACCACTTCCCTGGGCAGCCTGTTCCAGTGCCTGAGCACTCTTTCAGGTTGAATTCCCCACTCCCTGCATGTGCGTCTGGCAGTGGCAGATTTTAAGCTGCAGCCAAAGTGAGGGAACGCACAGACCTACCCCAATACCTTCGCAAAGCGGTTTGTAGGAGGTGCAACGTGTCTGTGTGTCTTTGCTTTGGGTTTCGCTCATTTAAAATACTAGGAGAGAGACCAAAGTGTCAGAATCTACTTAAAAGAAGCAAATTAACCTTCAGGAGTGAGGAAAGGTGATGATCATGCAGGTTGGCTGCTGTGCTGCCCAGTTGGCTGCCACGTGCGATGGTTTCCGTTGTCCTCTGGCTGCGTTGTGTTCTTTATCAAAGTAAAGGTGGTCTGTTCGAACTAAATGAAAGCTAGAAGTAGTTCCACTTCACGCTGTGGTTCTCATCAACTGTTGATAATTAATCAGTGGTTTGACTGTTCTCATTAAAGTCATTTGCAAATAAAGAAAAATGCCTGAATCTCTGTAAAATGGCAATAGCATCGAAGCACCTTTTGGTTGAAACACATAGGTGTAGGGGAAAAAACGGAATTTGGGGATGTTAAGTTGAAGAACCTGTTCCCATGGCTACAGTTTTATTTTTAAATTACTTTTTATTTAAGAAGCACTATGGTGTATAATCATTATAGCACCTTAGCTTTTAAGAATACTAAAGTTATTTTTCTCCCATCAGAAAATTTTGTGAAGCGCAACAGAGCTAAAATTGTCCTGATCTAAAATATGAAGAGTGTGTAATAGATGTAGAGTAGATTTTATTCTCCCTCCTTCCTCCATCACTGTAAGCGAAAACATATTGGTTTTGTACCTTTTAGAAGGCAAACCACAAATCAGTTTGGATTAACATAATATCAGCTCCTTGGGTTTTCATCTCGGGAGCTGTAACCTGTCTCTCATGAACTGATGTCTGCTATCATAAAGCTTTGGATCAAAAGCATGACTTTCACGAAAGGAAGAAAAATGTATATGAAAGTAAAGGTGGGCTTTGTGCAGGGTAAGGAGCGATAGTTGGTTGTCTTGTCTTTCCACTGTTAGGACTGAACCTAGAACTGATCCTACTCATTGATGTTTCCAGACACTTCTGGCGATGGACCGTTCAGTCCCTTGTGCTGGGGAAGCCTTGGACCATGGCTGGTCTTAGACTTTGTCCTACAGTTTGGCCGCCTGTGCTCAGCCCATGCTCTAAGGGCTTTCTCCCGTTAATTTCCATTTATTCTGCTCCTCTGCTCTTGCGTTGTGCAACCTCCTCCTTCCTGCAGGAGCCTCATCCTGCTCCTGCCCTCCCTTATCCTATCTTCAGATCCGGTTTGATCCTGGGACAATATGTCACTCGGCTTCATCTCTGCAGTAGGAGCCTGGCTCAGTCTTTGGGCTCTTCAGAGCCATCCTGCCTGTGGTACTTTGCTCAGTGTGGCTCTCTCCTGTTTGCAGGCTTTATCAATCTGCTTTTTGCTCCCTCGTAGACACTCATGCCCTCTGAATCGAGGAGCCCAGCAAGCATGCTTCAAGGCTTTCATTCCCCCCCCCCCCCACCTTACCAGTGCTGCTGCATGAGCTTTTACTCTCCAGTTCCTTCCCTCTCGTCCTCCCTTCGCTCTGCCGTGCCTTCTGCTTCCTTTGGGGTTGAGTGTCTTGCTTCCTGCCCATGGATTTACTCCATACGTCCAGGCTTTTGATGTCTGACTTTTGCTCTTGTCCTCTTTGCTCGTACCCCCGCGTGGTGTACACTATCACATATGTGACACGTTGTCCTTTTCTGCCGTTGTGTCCTCTTTGACGTCTTCCCTGGATATTGCAGTGTTTCTGCCTGTAACGATGGGACTGGCTCCAGAATAACCCAGTATAGTGTATTCAAAGTGAGTTAGGTTGTTTTTTTTTCTTCTGATGTTTCAACTCAAGGGTCAAGACCTGAGTAATGGTCAGAAAATCTTGCGTGACAGCTTGGTCCATGGCTCCAGCATTGCCCAGGGAAGGGAAAGCCAACACATTTTTATCTTCTTAAGCATATATAGGGCCTTTCAGCTTCAAATTAAGGAGGACAACATGCCAAGAGAGCTCTTGTAAACCTCAAGATCCAAAAATGTTTAGCTTCAGGTCTTCACAGATAATACCAGATTTATCTAAAACTGACAGAACACAGCCACGATTGATTGTTTTAAAGATGCTAATAGATTCAAGATGACACTTTTTGGAGAGAGAAAGCCTTTAAGCCTGAATTTCTCACCTATTCTGGTTGAGCCACGTGGCTTGCTGCACTCCTGTGAATTTGTCTCAAGCTCCTCAGTTGAACTTCACATTGGGGTACATGCCAAACCGACGTTTGTAGAGCTAGCGAGAAAGGCAGGGCTTCCAAAAAGTGAATTTTCAAGCTTTTCAACGCCACTTCAGTGGTTGAACAGTATTACATCTTCACGCAGTGCTTTACAGAAACAGTTTTCTTCTCCTGGGGAGATACACACAATTATTTCTCCGGTCTGTCAAATGTCATTGTTGAGCAGGATCCAGGAGACAAAAGATCACCCTGTCGTATTTTAAGTTTTTATTCCCAGTAGGGCAGACAGTTTTCCTGGCTTTTCCATTTTCTTGTAGCCCAGATATTTTTTCCTTTGGAATTCTCTGCTTTACGCCGTGGTATAGATGAAGCATCATTTTCCACATGTTCTGCTTGCCAAACTTTCTATGCATTACTCCATCAGGAAGTCTGCCTGTGAAGCTCTTCTGTCAACCGAATGAGAATTTTAATCCATCATCGCAGTAAAACAGACTGGTCTCTATTGTGGAGGAAATAATGATTAGAAATTACACAGTTGACATTTTAACTCTACGCTACAAAATTACTGACTTTCTTCTTTAAATGTTATATTTTCTATTTGAAGAAATGGATTGCACACATGTAAATGAATTGGAATATTATGTAGGTCTTATTGCACACAGATACTTTGGAACAAAGAAGTCCCTATTTATGAGAGTTTTCAAGACAAAATCTACATATGAGACATTCATCTCGTTCCCGTTCTGCTTGCAGATGTGACATTTAAAAACTTGAGTGTACACAAGACCCTTTTTCTTAAATACCTTTGATTAAAAGAAAGCTGGAATACCTAGTACAAGTGCTTTATTCTAAGTGTACTTTTATGCAAGTGTAAAAATCCTCTTCAGAAATCTTTTATCGTGAAATTATAAATCTCTGATCAAATTTCTGTTTTCAAACATAAGTTGTGATTATATGCAAAGCTAAAGAAAAAAAAAGAAAAAGCAGTAGAGCTCCTTACTGGAGGCGCTTTGTTCTTTTCTCTTTGAAAAAAAAGTTCTTCTTTTGGACTGGAAATCAAAGATTTCATTCTGAATCTTTTTAGAAATTTAAATTCTTTAAAGTGTGTGAATTGATTAAATAACCTTTTTTTTTCTTTTTGACATTTCAGGTGCAGTGGCAAGCACAGAAGTAAAGATGAAATTACAAGAATTTGTCTTAAATAAGAAGAAGGCTTTGGCACACCGGAATCTCAACCACTGTATATCCAGTGATCCCCGCTTCTGGTATGGGTAAGTGGTACTTCCCCACAGTTGGGAGTTTTGTTTGTTTGGCTGTTCTCTGTAAACTGATGGAAATGTTAAGTGTGTCCTGTCTGCACTTCTAATCACAGTTGCCCCAACACCTACGTTTTCAGCTGAACATTTTCAACTGTTGGTCTCCTAGAACACCCAAATGTCATGGGGAGTGAGAAGGTAACAGCTGATGTTATAAAGGTATGGGAGCAAAGAGCAACTTCTTCCGTTAGTTCTGGTGCACCAAACAGCACATGCAAGCAGTGGCATTATAAACTAGGCACAGGGTTCGTATCTGGAAATTCACTTCTTCACTGTATAAAAGAAAATCAGAAATTTTGAGGTGATTTGAAAACTCACTGCTATAACATTGTGAATATCTATATTAAAAGAAAAAAAAAAGGGGAAAAATTAAAAAGGATGTTTCGGATATTGTCTTTTGTGACCATCAAATGAATGAAATTTTGAATGACAGAAGTCAAGGAAATTTTGCCGTGGAATTTGTGTTCAAATTGAGTATCTGACAGTATTTTAAGACTTAAAAAATAAACGTGTACAGGGATGATGAGGTCATAGCCAGAAGATGTTTCCAAATTCAGGGGACTAAAGTGAAATTCAAATTGAAAGATATCCCAGCTATGAGCCAGGACAGAAATGGTGAAGTGTAGTTAGCAGCAAAATTCAAACATTTTTCCACTGGGGCGAGATTGAGCAGTTTTAATACATCTCTGAAAATCTGAGACTTGAGAATTGTATGGTTATGGCACTGGTTAAAGTAGTGAAATGTTAGATTAGGTAAAGATAGTTAAGGCTCACTAGGTCAGTATCAAGGACAGTAGAAGAAATAGGAGAAACTGCATATCAGTCAAGGCAACATAAATATCTTTTTTAGATAACTGATTTTCCACTGTTCTTAATTGAGACTCACCAAGAAATGTGAGGACTTTATTGAAGGTGGTTGAAGACTCTTCGAACAACTATGTTCTCCATTTTTTTCCAGTTACAATGCCTGTTAATGCAAAAATGGTATAAAGTCAATTATAAATAAAGATAGAAAATCTGTCTTCCAAAACCTTTGATCCTTTGGCCCTGGAGAAACCTGGCATAGAATTTCCATGACGAGTGAATTTAGAAAAGAGAAAAATAAAATGAGGAGTGGTCAGAATTCCTTATGTTTTGCACAGTTTTCAATGAATTGCTTTTTTCACCGCAAATGCAGTGTACCGAGCTGAATGGAAGAGCAGCGGTCTGTAATACCCCTGGACATCGCAGGGCCAAGGGAGATGCAGGAGGTTGTTCAGCCAAGTCGTGTTTAAGGTTCCACTATGTTTCCTGCTTCGTTTTAAGCTAATGCTGAGAACTTATTTAGATTTATTGTGGCGTACGTTGATCAAAACATCCCTTTCCTATGATGCTCCAGGGATGCCAACAGGTAGAGACAACATGCCAACTGTTGCTCAAGGGCCATCCTTTTTCTGCTGGATTTCCCAGCTTGCCATCCCCTCAGCTTCCCTCCCTCTCTTTCCTGGGGGGGAGAGGATTGGTATTTTGGTTTCTAACACAAGATGTGAAGAGGGAAGAGCCTTGAAGGCCTCACCAATCTTTCGAAGGGTCCATCTCGGTGATGAGTTGCAGGCAGGCAGGAGCTGGTCCGGCTCAGCCTTCGAGGAGGGTGGATGGCAGCGGGGCTGCGTGACTGGAGGGTGGAGGATTGTTACATCAGTTGTTCAGGCAGAAGTTGAAGATTTTTTTGTTTCCATTCTATTTGAAAAAATACTTTTTTCTGAAAAAAAAAAGAGAAAACCTTTCAATGACATATTAGTATTTATTTATATGGCATCTCATAGGTTACCAATTCGATTATAGAGATATTTATGTACACGCGTACTTCTAATGTGATTCAGTTGGAGGGTGTTTGGATTTAACACGCGCAAGTGAGGCTTGCAGAAGATAGACTCGATGCTCCTACTGTGAGCAGGCAAGCCAATTAAGTGGTAACAGATGCTGAAATAGTCTTTTAAATGACACGCCTGCTTTTAAAGCACTTCCTTTGGTCTTATTAAGGCTTGTGAATTCCTTTTTTAAAAAAAAAAAAAGTTGAAAGCTGTCCTTGGAAAAAACAGATCTCCTAAGAGTATTGAGCACTGCAGCTGTTCTGCATCGATGGCTGTGATATGAAATATCATCCACTGACATGTGAAATACCTTTGGGCCAGGCTTCGGTGGTCCACTGAGATGTCCAGGTGCTTTGCCTTCAGTATCTTGTATCTGTGTAAACTTCATTCAAGACTGTTGGTTGCTGCTGCAGGACCACTGAGTGTTTCTGTCGGTGAATATTTCCTAAATAATCACTGATGGTAAGGGATGTTGTCACACCAACATGTGCTGATCAACCCTGGAGATGAAGAGGGACCAGTTTTAGAGGTTTTGCAGAGTGTAGTCGTAGTCCAAAGGATGTATTAAATGTAAGAGAGGAGCTCAGTGATGTTTCTTGAAGGCTTTCACAGAGGTCTTGCTCTGTCTTTAGCTCCATGGTGCGCAAGTAAACTCTGTTTTAATATGTACAGCTCCAGTCTATATGTCATTGTTTAGAATAGCTTAGTGCACTATAATTTTCAGATTACTTTGATGACAGGCAACAACAGAAGAGGTTCTTTTGAATTTCATTGTCAGCCTGTCCCTCCAGTGGATTCTGAACCCGCCGGACAGCCCTGCTCCCAGGAGGTTTTGCTCTTTAAAATACTTAACAGGAATAAGAGAGGCTTAGCAGGAACACAGACAGAGTGCCGCCTCGGGGTTAGCAAACAGGGCTATTATTTCCCTAGGAAGTTGTCAGCAACGTGCTTGGGAAGTAGCCACTCAGTGCGGGAGCAGTCACGGAAAGGAGTTGGAGTGTTTGCATGGTAAGGAGGTGGAGAGAGATGATTACACACTCGGTTATTCCAGTGTACATAGGTGTCTGCAGTCGCTGTACACAGAACATTCTAGCACGGATACATACGTTTGAATATATATTCCATTTACATTGCGTGAATATGTTTGAAATATCATGTGTGCCTCACTGCGCGCATGCGGTTCTGAAGGACCTCGGCGCTCGAGGAACAGCGTTGTGTGGAGGTA
>NW_010120737.1:159169-211260 GCF_000699245.1 Pterocles gutturalis
GAGCCTACAGTTCCATCGCTTTCAAGACCTCGGAAATTCTTGAACGGGCATGCAGACCCTTCACTTTGCTCGCAGCAGAGCAGGGTGTTGGATCCCAGTCCTGGAGCGATATAATGTATTCCTGTTTGCAGAGTTCAATATCTGTCATTCAGCAACCCCAAAGCACATCTAAACAGGCCCTTTGAGTTCCTGCACTTTCACTAACAAAGCGATGAAAATAGCTTCAATGTACGTGATTGTGCAGCTTAAGTCATGATTTAAAAAAAAAAAAAAAGAAAAGAAAAGAAAAAGTCTATTGCTTGTAAAGGCAAGAGCAAAAAAATGTCATTGTGTGACATGGTGGGTTTGAGGGCTCTTGGCTTGCAGCGTCCAGGCTTCCTGTTTGTGAAACATCTCTCTGTGCTGCCTTCCCATGGTATGAGCAGAGAAAGCCACTTCTGTTTTCGGGAGGGATTCAAATATTTTTCAGTTTGGTTCTGTTTTGATTTCAGGTGATGATTAAACTGTGCGTGCATGTGGGCATTTATTGGTGCGAATGTAAAAGAGTACACGATGTGCGCGAATACTAATGAAAAATACAACTGTGTAAGAGCCCGAAAAATTATTCCGCCTGTATGTACTGAAAATATTGGAATATAAAGGAGGGAGGATGAGGAAACCACAGTGAATCATACTGCTTGGGAAGAACTGTGGGTATAGAAAATTCTGATGGAGAGGTTCAAATACATTTTTCAGAGGTTTTTGTAACCGAATTGTGGAGAATTTTTGATGTGTTTTCCTGGTGTTTCCTTAGCCCCTTACTTTTTGAAGGGTATAACTTGTAGTGGAATTGGTGCTACGTCTCTCACCAAACAGCCTACTTCTGATTTGAGCTTTTAAGCCTTACTACTCAAGGCACTGGATGAGTTGGTGTGATTTCCAAATGGCAATGGGTCTTTAAAGAACCTTCTGTAGGAGAATATTTTTAACCAAGCCCTCCAAGAATGCCTGGTTATTAGGCAATATAAAATTGCAAATCTTCACTTCTTTTGATGAAGTGCTCACTTTTTGTTGTCCCGCATTCCTTAGGATTTTGAAGAAGTCATACAGGGTTTCAATTCTGTTTATTTAAACTTAAAATGTGAGGTGGTTTGATACCTATACGGCTAAATCAGTCATTCTGTTGATGTAACTACTCTGCTGTCATGCAGAGTCTGGAGACTTCCCGAAGTCTGTGCTGGTCGGGGTTGGTCGGGCAAAGCTGGGCACAAGTCATTAAGTAGGAAAGATGCAGCCAACAAACTGGTAGGAGGCTTCGAAAACTCATTCCTTATTTAATATCCTAAGCAAACAGATTGTAATTTACTTCCAGCAGCCTGCTCAAACAAAGCTATAAATTATCAGCTTCGAGAAGTTAATTTGGGAAGGTGTTGAGTGCTTTGGCCCTATCTCTGCGAGGAGCTTGGGTCGGGACGCAGCGAAGAGAAAGGCAGCAGACCACCCACATGGCCTGGCTGCTGTTGGCCAGTTTGAATGGGTGGCACCCGGTGTGCTCGTCCTTCGGTTTTGTTTCATCCTTAGATTTTTGTCTGCTGTGTCTGGGTTTTATTCAGTGAAGGGAAATGATTCATTCGTCCTAAGGTTGAGGAGAGGAACGACACCCATGCTTAGCTTCTAGGATATAAGTGACCAAGACCCAGCCCGAGGACACGCTGGACATTATGGTCATGGTTGAATACCTTCATGAGTTGTGCCGTGCTCCACGGGGTAATTCTTATACTGAAAATTAAGCATGTGTGTGGTTACCTCCCTGTACATTGGGTTTCTGGGTCTTTTTGCATGAGTGCCTAGAAGGAGAAAGCTAATACCAAGATCTTTTCCTTTGCACCGTTCCCACTAACTGAGATAACAGCCAAGGTGAAGCTGCACCCATTCCCTTTGTACGTCACTGGTGTAAAGCTCCTCTCTTTCTCTTTCCTTCTGTGCAGGAAGACACAGCACAGCTCTCTGGACCAGAGTTCCCCACCCCAAAGCGGCGTATCTGGCACCTACAATCACCCTGTCCTGGGGATGTACGATTCCAAAGATGACTTCCCACTCAGAAAAACAGGTAGCGTTCACATCGATTGATTTTCTGTGGTGGTTTTGTGTGTTGCTTACTGTCTTTTCTGGGACACTTGGTCCTCTTTGTTTTGGGGTTTTTTTTGGTTGGGTTTTTTTTTTTCCAAAAAAAAGTCTACATTACCAAAAAGCTGTATTTCACGGGGTGATTTATTTAACAAGCACCCGCTCCATCCTTCTCCCCCTTCGTGTCTCACTGTGTGCGCAGTGTTGGAGGGAGGCTGGCGTTGCCTGGCGTGTGCGGGCTCCCAAGCAGGAGACAGCCGAGTTGTGTGTCCCAGTTTGTGAGATGTTTTCACGAAGTCCAAGCGAATACAGAGATCTGGGTGTCTGAAGTCAAAGTATGTTTTGCCGAGTGAGAAAAGTACCAAGAAAAGTTCATTTCTTCTGGGATTTGCATTTTATATACAAGTTTGTACTTAAAATAAATAAAAATGTTTCTGCCAGTCAAAGCGTCAGGACTTCCTGCGAGGGTTTTGGTTCACACCTAGACAGTTATTTCTCAGTTAGGTTTTTCCCTGCACGGTGGCTAAGCAGGTCAGTTATTTCTCAACTATATATTGTGTAAACCAGGTTGTTTTAGTTGGCCGTGGTCCTCAGCTCCCTATCACATGCCTAAGCCAACACAGCCTCAGCTTCTAGCCTGGCCAGCTCGTGATCCTCAACTGCTTCCTTCGGGGAATAGCTGAGCTTCCATGGGCTTGTCCCGATTTGGGGAGCGATGCTGCTCACGGGGACGGTGCAGACAGTGCTGTGTGTTGGAACTTCCTTCAGAACAGGGAAAAAAAAACTTTTCAGAAAAGATGGAGTAAGGGGGAAGCAGAGGTATGCTTGAACTTCGTACCTTTGGCAGGTACTGTTTTTCAGGATCTTCACATGTGGAGGGATGAGGATCGGTACTCAAAAAGTGGGACATCTGGAGATAAGGAATGGTGATGGGGCATTAGCCAGATCTCCCTGTGGGTTTGCTACTGTCTTTGCTCCAATCGACTTCCCAAAGTTGGTTCCCAAGGGCTGGCAGCCCCTCAGTTTCCTTCTGGGAGGGATGTAGGTGTTCTCACGGCGCATCTCCTAATAGAAATAAAGCAGTTCTCAGGTGTAGTGAACGTTTTAACATGATTCTCATTACCTTTGTCAGCTTGGGCCGTTTTTTCTTCTTTCACCATCTGATGAGAAAAAAAAAAATATACCTCCACACAAACACCTTGTGCCTCCTGCCTCCCAATTCTGTGGATTTAAAAACCTTTTTGGGAACTTCCCATTGTGGACCATAGCACCTGGCTTGCAGGACGGATCTGTGGATGCATTCCCATCTGCTGGGCAGTAGGCTGTCTTCTCCCGCATGGTGGGGTGGGTGGCAAGTGCCAAACACTTCAGCTGCCAAGAAGTCAATCAAAAATGATCAAGCCTTTTCCAGGATATGGGGGTTTTTTTATTTCCTGTGCACACCCTCTACCTTTGGTGATGGTGGTTTTAACTGTGCCCTTTCTGGAGGACTCTCAAAGCTTAGAAAACTGGATTTGTTGAAGGGTAGGTCATCCTCTAATCTTCTACATCATGAAAGACCAAACACCCCATTAGCTGGGGTAGATGCTGCTGCATCGCTGGTGCCCGGGACAGCAGAAGTGATGCTGTCTGGGCTTTGGGACTTTGCCTTTCATTGGGAAGGTGAGCGTTTGGTGGAGGATGGCCCTCAAAGCAGATTTCCTTCGTGCCTAAGGCCAGCAAAGCACAAAGATGTGCTTGGCATACCCGTCTGCCTGGGAGGAGGAACGCAAGCCAGGCTGCTAGCAGCCGTTGCTGCAGTTTGCCGCTCCTCTGCGGAGGGTTTTCAGGCTTGTCTGGGAAGCAGCAGCATTTCTACGCAGGCGAACGGCCCTTGGCATCACACCTATCGCTTCGGGCCTGTGGACAACGTGGTTCCAAGAGATTTTTAGCCCTTTCCTAGACCTTTGGAAAGCAGGTGATCCATTTCTGGTGTGTTAGCATCTGCACAGCATCAATGGGCTTCACCATGCTCCAGAACCTCCCTTGTCCGTTACTTCAGGGACCCTTACTTGTCAGATGGAGTTTGAGGATCGGTCGCCCTTCTTGCTCCCGGTGTTGTGGAAAGGGGATTTCTGCAGGAGAAGGAAAGCAGCTGAACGTCTTGCCCCTTTGTAGCTTCCCAGACCGAGCTCTCAATAACGCTCTGGCTGAATAAAAGCCCCATCAGACAGGGTGAATTAAGGATGATAAATGTATCTAATCACATTATTAAAGATGGAAGCCACCAAAATCGTTGTTTTAAACTGGGAAGATGCTGAGCTGATTTTGTTTTTCCGGAATGCTGATGCTTGTTCTTTTTGGGCACCAGCATTAATCTTTTGGGGACTGGTCCATGATACAAATGAGTTCACTTGCAAGGTTCAGGGGAGAATTTTTTGTTGTTATTGTCTTTTCTTTTCCTTTCAATGTAACGGCACGTCAGTCTCTGACACGGCAATATCCTGCAGAAATACCCCTGCCAAGAATGTTAAGTTGCTTGGAGAAGAAAGGCTCCTGAACAGTCTGATGTAAACAAAAGGCAGGGAAGGCTGGAGCCCATCCTAAATAAAGTTCTTTTATTGCGGGTGAGCTTTTCAGATTTTTGGCACCAGGCGAAACTCTGGCTTGGTATTTGTAATTTAAAACCACCATATTGTGTAGTCCAGTTTTATTAAATTTGATTAAATATTTGAAGTTTAAATAACAGAGTCTGTAACAATACAGTTCTGATTAGCAGGGCTGGAATCTGACCAACAGCATCGGTGTGACTTAGGGGGCTGCAGGAAGGCAGTTTGAATTTTTTTTCTAGGGCGCGTTTTCAGAACTGCCAGCGTGTCGTGCACATTGAGAAATTTTTAAGAATAAATACATCATTGCGCTTCATTATAAAAATCCTGCCTTTCTTTCCTCCTATTTAAAGCATCGTGGTGTGGTAACAGGTTATCCCTCTGCGCACACTTGGAGATAACGTGCTAGTCTAAAACTCGAGCGTGAGTGTTGTGAGAGAGCCCGGCTGAACCAGCCACGGTGGCTTGGGTTAGGAGGAGATGTGTGCGTGAATAATGTCTTCAGAGGGCTTGAAAACATCCAGCATGGGAAACAGTCAACCCTTGCAGCGCTCTCCTAATGCATCCTGTCCCCTGAAATCCTACCCTGTCTGATTTGTTTTACTGAATTATGTTCCAGTTTCTTGGCCGTTTGGTTTCTGGATGAAATTGTTTTCCTGTCAAGATGCTGGCTGGGGCAGTTACTAATTGCTTGAATCCTCTTTTCAGCCTGGCTGGGGGATGCATCTTGCTCCGTTCCCTCTATCTAAACACTTTGGGGCTCTCCTTTTTTTAAGCTGAACTGAGAATGTTTAGGTTGGTGCTGCTCGTGCTTTTGCTGTTAAATAACGGGATTAACAGAAGGATTTTTATTGCCCCTTTTGTGTAGTTTCCTATGTTATAGATAAGTTTCCTTTAGTGTATGCATTTTGGTGACAGCTGTTGAGAGGGGAAAATGTAAGTGACCTTTTCTGCCCCCCGGTCAAGGTTGGTGTCTTCCAAATTTAATGAAGCTTCATTATGTGCTATACTGGGACCCTGTAAGGAAATCTCTGGAGAATCATTCCAGAGTGATTTTAGAGTTTGGGGTTGGGCAGTCTTTTTGCAGCCTGTTTTCATAACCCCGAGAGTTGTTTGTCAACAGCTTTCTTGGAGCTGCTGAAGTTCTTTTTAATGTAGCTCTTTGGCTTTGCCTTTCTAAGGAATGTGATGTCCTCATTTTCTCCCTGGAAACAAGGTTGTTCTTGGTATTCTCTTTTTTATGGAATTTGAGCAGTGGACATATGAAAACATGTGCTTGATTAGAAAGCTGATGTGACTGCCATCATTAAGATTTGTAAAAAGAGAATTACGTAACTTTTTAACGTGCTCTTCCCTTTGCTTACGGAGGTTTTTTTGTTTGGATTTGTTTTCTTTCTTACATCTTGGGCAGGGCTGGACCGTGTCCTGTCAGACACTACCTTTCCCACTTGCATAGAGGTAGGTAGGGTGAGGATTCCTCCTGTTTGTCGGGACTTGACAGCTAAGCAGGAGTTCTAATGAAAGCACAGCATTTCAGTGAGTTGTTGGTAAAATCAGGAGGAGTTTTGCCAGACTTGGTACCCACTAGACCCACCTGGCCAACACACAGTCAGCTCACTGGGATGCATGAACTGGAAACACATCCCTGTACCTCTGCGTCAACCTGACCCCAAAGAGAGAAAACCAGCTCGTGTCTTTTGAAGTACTCAGAAAAGATCTTCTCTAAAGTCGTAAGGGTGAAAATGCCTGCACCCGTAGGACCCGTGCAGGTTGGGAAGCAGGCTCGGATCTCCTCGTGGTGTTGCTCCTGCCGTTGGATAAAGCAAACCTTGCCCAAGACAGCCACTCTCCTTCCACCCTCCTCGTGCCCACGCAGCAGGGGTCTGTGCCTGTGCTGCTGCGTAGTTCCCCTGCCCTGGGCTGGCTGCTGGTCTTTAAACCTTTCTTCTGGTGGATCTCTCAGCAGAGGTGGGATTTTTGACAAAGCTGATGTTATCAAAAATGCTCTCTTGGTTCATTTTGGCCTTTTTTTTTTCATTTGCACTTGTCAACCCTCTGGTGCTTGCCAAGCCACTGTGCACACAAGAAGACCTCCTGCATCCATCAAGAGCAACAGGAATCTGGTTTTTGGGGTCTTTGGCTTGGTTCCAGGGGTTGCTTGGCCCACGGGTCCTGCAGCCATGGTCACTGCTTTGTGGAGCGTCACTGGGGCTCTGGGTCCTGCCTTTTCCTTCCCTCCAGTATCACAGCTGGCTGCGCTCAGGGGGTGAAGATCAGAAGGACGTTGATGGACTTCAAATTTGAAGGAGGTGAAGGATTCCTGTGGTCCCAAACATGTTTTCACTGCAGAGCTATGGGATAGCATCTCACGGTGTGAGTTTCCACTATTTACAAGGCTAGGTGGAATCGAATGCCAGACTGGGAGCTCACAAAGACATCTTTGGCAAATAGCTGTCTCTGAATTTCCTGGCTAGGAAGTAAATGAGTGTGTGCTTGCGTGCGTAGGTACTTGGGGAGACAGAAGTGTCACAGACCCCTCTTTCAGCTCCTTTTCTTTCGGAACCAGGGAAGAACAAGCATCCTACTGGAAAAACTTCCCATCTCAGCATGTCTCTTGCCTTCTGCTCAAGTCATGGCAGAAGAAGGACAACTGGTTATAGGTCAAGTACTGTGTCTTAGAGCTTGTGGTAAAGAAAAACAAAAAAGTTGTCCTCAACCTTCACAACCCACACAATTAAGAACCTGCAGCAAAGGTCCAAGGAGAAATTTTTAGCTCAGCATCATCAGACCATGGCTCATGCACCCCTTTGCTGCAGGGACTTCCCTCAAGGGGTGAAGGAATGCAACCAAAAGGAGACCTCTCCTCGTACCTGCCCGTAAGTGGTGCATCTGGGCAGAGTCTGGCACATCTGCCGCTCGGAGGGCTGCCCTGGGCTTTTTCGGAATTTCACCGCCCTTTGGGACCTACTGCAGAAGGAATCTGATAAACGCATCACCTGTGCTCATGGTCCTGGCAACCACTCCAGCTTCCAGCCTCCTGAAGGAGATAGCAGAGGTCGATGTTGTTCTTCTGGCTGAATCAAGCTTGAGCAGATTGGAAACTTTGAAGCTCCAGCTTGCACTTAGGTGGGTGATGGTGAGACATACCTGTGCTGCATCATACCCACGGGCTGGCACTAACCATCTCCTGTTTGCTAATATTCTTCTTTTTTCCATGCAAAAGAGAGAGGAAAGCATCCAGCATCCCGTGATGTTGTTGGTTTCCTGGCATTGCAGAAGCACAGAGTTGAGCTATTCTTTGCAGTTAAGCAGGTGAAACTGTTCTGAACCTCTCACACTGGAAAGAAAGAAAAGGGAAAATGAAAGGATTTGTCAATAATTAAAACACTACATTTGTCAAGAAAGGCATAATACCTCTCCGAGTTGGTTCTGATTATCAGAGTGTTTTAAGTGTTTTATGACAAAGATTGTTTAGAGGAAAATAGAGTAGGCTGAAATCCCAGTGTAGTGTGGGAGTATAATTTCAAGAAAATCTTTGAGTTTTGTACAGCATGGAATGTCACTCAAGTTGGAGAGCATCTGTGCTTTCCCACTCCTTTGTCCTTCCAGTGGATGCGGTCGGAGGGCTGGCTCTCGTGGGCGGCTCGCCGTGTCCTTGGGACCCCACACTGCCTCGGGGTGTGCGCTGCTGAGAGGGGCACTGACCTGCATGGGAAATCCCCATTGCCAGAAATACTGTTTCCTGCTCCAAGTGGAGGACGCCAGTCTCTCTAATCCGAAAAATAACTTAGTAAAGACAAAAATTACTTTATGACTGTGATGCTCCAGCATAGCTCTTTGGACCAGCCCATTGGGATCTCAGAGAGCAGAACAACCTAGTGTGCAGCTGGAAGACCAGCACATCCTTGCTTAGGTTCCCCCATTTCTTCTAAATGCACACTGGGGAATTCTTTGCTCCCATGTTTTTCTTTGGTGTCAGTTGCTGTGGGTGCTCCTCTCCAGCGCTGAGGTTTGCCCAGAGGCCAACAGAGGAGGCACCCCCCTTCCTTGCTCTGGGCTCTGATAAAGCTCCGGAGAGCTGGGATTCATGGGGCGAAAGCCTTCATGTGCTTCCCATCAGAGCACCTCTTGAGCAGTGCTGGCACTGGGGCATCAGAGGAGAAACCTCTCCCAGTGGAAGACCCAACAGTGTCTTCTGGTTTGGTGTCACCTCTGGGGAGCAGGGGCTCCGGGAGGGCTGGAACCTGCTCCGCAGTCACGCAGTGAACCCGTCCCTCTCCTGCCTGGGCATCTCGGCTGATTCTCTGCTGCACGGGGGCTGCTGGGAGTGTGCACGCCTTCACTCTGTGTATGTGTGTGTGTATGTATGTGTCTGTGTGTGTATGTGTGTGTATATGTATGTGTCTGTGTGTGTATGTGTGTGTACATGTATGTGTCTGTGTGTGTATGTGTGTGTACATGTATGTGTCTGTGTGTGTATATGTATGTGTCTGTGTGTGTATGTGTGTGTATATGTGTGTGTATGTGTGTGTATATGTGTGTGTATGTGTGTGTATATGTATGTGTCTGTGTGTGTATATGTATGTGTCTGTGTGTGTATGTGTACACGTGTGTGTACATATGTGTATGTATGTATATGTGTGTGGATATATGTGTGTGTATGGATATATGTATGTATATATATTGTGTGTGTGTATGGATATATGTATGTATGTATATTGTATGTGTGTGTATGGATATATGTATGTATATATATTGTGTGTGTGTATGGATATATGTATGTATGTATATTGTATGTGTGTGTATGGATATATGTATGTGTATGTCTGTGTGCATGTGTGTACGTGTGTGTGTATGTATGTATGTAAATATGTATATATCTGTAAAAGCATGTACGTGTGTGTGTATCTGTGTGTGTGTGTATGTGTATATGTATACGTGTGTATCTGTGTGTATAGGTGCATGTGTGGGTATCTGCGTGCCCAGCTGTGTTCTGGCCGGCGCTGAGCCACTTGCCGTTTGGGCTGCTGCATCGAGCAGAGAGGAGAGTCAGCTCTGAGCTAGGAGAGTGTGACACGCGCGTGCCTGTCCCCTGCGGGTGACCATGAGCGCCGCGTGCACAGCACCCAGAGTGGTGCCTCAGAAGGATTTCTCCAAAATGACACGCAACAGCCGAGCTCTGAGGAAACTGTGCATCTCTAAAGCCGTGTCCTACGGGCTTCTCAGCACACTGCGTCCCCTCTCCTGGCCCTCAGCACTTTTCAGCCGTGTGTGACAGCGTGAGATGGCTTTACTGGGTTCATGGTGCTCTCTGACGGTTCCTTGGAAGAGCATCTAGAGCAGGAGGAGGCTGGAGGTAGGGCAGGTCGCTCCTTCCCGTGGTGCAGCCCAGTGCCAGGCAAGGCGAAGGTGGAGATGCTGGTGGGACAGGGCAAGGAGGAGAGAAAAAAGACAAACTGCCCCAAGCTGGCCAGGGCATGGGCTTGGTCATCACAGCTGTGGCAGGAATATTTCTAGGTACTGAACAGTTTGCAGCTCAAAAACAAGCACTTGGTCAGTCCATGAGACACCGACGAAGGGTGGAGGGTATACCACCATGCGTGTTTTGACCCACCTTGGGCTTTTCTATATTAACAAGTAAAATTTAGTGCAGTTCTTGAGTTTAAAATGCCTGGAGGGTTTTTTTTGGGAGAAACTCATTTTAATGCAAGGAGATTGTCATGGAAAGTTGGGGCTGCCATGGGTGACTGGCTGGGGTCTCCCTGGTTTTGTAGCTGCTCCCTGCCCTCATCTTCAGGCAGCCGGTAGCTCCCTTGGCTACAGGCACTGCAGCTTTTTTGTTGCTGTACAGAAATGGCATGGTTTTTCTCTTGCCTTCTGCATAGCTCAGTGCTGTTTAAAACATTTTATTGGAGAAATTCCCTTGGAGGACCTCATTCTCTCCTCTCTGTTCCTTATCCCTTTCCGTGCATCCCTTATCTTTCCTCCCAGAGAACGCTTTGAACTGTGTGAAGCTGCTCTCCTTATTTAGACTTTGGAAAGGGAAGGGCAGAGATGAGATGTGGCATTTCCACGCGTTTGTTTTTTCTAGGCAGGTTTTGGCCGTGCACAGCGGAAACCTTCGCGGTGCTCCGTTACGCTGCGATGTCGCCTGGTTTCGTAGCCAGGCAAGCGAACGACAGCAAAGCTGTAAAAAGTTGTCAGTGTTGTGTGCTCGATTTAATGAGTGTTAAAACCTTCTTTCTGCTGCTGAACTTCAGTATGAAAAGTGCCAGATGTTGGCCTTTAGGAAGTTTTAATTTTAAGGACACGGTCTTCCATAAATAGCCGTTCCGTGGAGCTCTTCCGCAGTGCTCATGCCAACGCAGAGTTAGGAGAAAAGAAGGAAAATCCAGCGGATATCTTTATCTAGCCCTTTCTAATGGTGTACCTGTGTTCGGAGATGCATTCTTGCCAGTGATGCCATCCAGGCTGGTACCATGACCATAAAAACCAGTTAATTTCTGCAGAAGAACAGGCTGTCTTGGTTTTATTCTTGTTTTTCTTTCTGGTTTGGGAATTTTCTGCTGCCACTTGTGCCCTGTAATACCTGTCTGCGCTTTTGTGGGACTCTCTTCTTCTTATCCTCCTCTGTGCTGTTGCCTACAAATATTGAAAATCAAGAATATTTGGCTTCAGAGGGATAATGGCGAAAGGATTTTCAGTCTTTATTTTATCTGACTGTAGGTGAACTTTGCCGTGTCCAGCTTTACCAGGTCCTCCTGACTTGATAGGTCCCAATCCGTGATTTTCGGAGAGGCAAGACCACGCGGAGGAGCAGTACTGAAGGTCTGGGATGGAGGTGGCCAGGGAGCAAAGAACTGCAGAGCAGGGAGCAAATGCTCAGTTACTGAACACATGGTTTCTCCTCCTTAAGCAAAATATAATTTATTAAAATTTTGGGTTGTGCACAAGGCCAGTTTCAGCCAGCCATCTCTCTTTGCCTGCCTAGTGAGGCTTAGTATGGAGCTTAAAAATAATAATAAAGGAATAACAGCCTCTCTCAGTCCCCAGCCACCAAAATTAAGATGTTCAAGGACTGGGCTCAGGGTTTTCATGGTGCATTGTTCGCTGCTTTTTTTTTTTTTTTTTTTTTAAATAAATGTGTATGGGTAATGGGAACAGGGCAAACTCTGCCCAGGACTTTATGTTTTTTGACTTACAGAGACTTCATGTCAGATTAGTTCAGCAGCTTAGTGGATCTCAGTCCCCAGCCACCAAAATTAAGATGTTCAAGGACTGGGCTCAGGGTTTTCATGGTGCATTGTTCGCTGCTTTTTTTTTTTTTTTTTTTTTAAATAAATGTGTATGGGTAATGGGAACAGGGCAAACTCTGCCCAGGACTTTATGTTTTTTGACTTACAGAGACTTCATGTCAGATTAGTTCAGCAGCTTAGTGGATGCAATTCTAGGAAGAAAACAATGAGAATGACATAAATGTTGAAGAATTGGATTACATGGGTCCTGCTGCAAGAAATGACGTATAAGAGGGGTAACTTGGGTTTCAGCCTGTGAAAACTAGAGAAGCTTTTGGCTTATGTTCTAGTTATTAATTTACTCGGAGGAAAACAAAATATTCTTTGTACAAATCCTTATTATAGGCCAAATTAAGTATGTCACTGCTGAAGAAATCCCACTGGCTTTGTGGAAGCGGACTCAGACTTGGGCATGGGCTTCATTTGTTTGCTAAACAGGAGGCAAAACAATTTTTCGATAACTTCAGGGCTTTTGTTTAAAGACTTCACCTTAAGATGTAGAAGACCAGTAAGTTTTGTAATTTACTCTTCAGTTCTCTGAAGTTTACGCTAGTTAGTAGTGATGGGGAGCAAGGCTTGGTTTGGGCATGGTGCCTGACAGGGGGAAAATTGGGAGATTTTTGGTGGAATTGGTGTTGTCGAGAGAAGGCTGGACCTGTGTTGGCCGTCTGGTATTGGTCATGTTGCTTAAATCTATATTTTCTACTTTTGAAGGACAGCTTTCTTCAATTTGCAAATATTTTTTTTATTATGTAGTAGTTTAAAAACCAACTGAATAAGCTTAAATTATTGTTTAGAGTTTTGGAAATGCCTCTGTTGCGAGCTACATCTTTTATTATAAAATATGCTGTATGTAAATTCTTTGAATTTAAGACTGTTCTGCTGCTGCCTGTGGTGAATTTTAATTCCCCTACTTTGGTCTATCTAGGACCCAATTAAATGCGTGGAGGGATTATGCTCTCTGAGGTCCTGATGACATGTTAGATTTGGGATTATATCTGGGGGATAAATAGAACAAAACCAGAGTGAACGAAACAAATGAGGTTCTTTAAATAGACTCTTTGGTGTTTCAAAACTCCATCTTCCAGCTGAGGAAGCAAAGGAGAAATAGATGGAATAGTTTGGCCTGAAAATAGTTTTGTCTGACAAATTACAATTGTCTGCTTTCACCAGAACTTATTCTCTTTTAAGGCTGTAATTTTCTGTGTTCATTCCCTTCCTGTTACACGGGAGGATTTTTTTTTGTTGGCTTTATGGATGGGACATTACATGGTAGCGTTGGGTGATCTGTGACCCCAGATCTTCTGTTTCCCTGCCTATTTTTAAGGTGTTTCTAACCAATTCATTCTCTGGATTTGAAAGCCACACAATTACTTGTCTGTTCCCAACATACTTCAGATGAACACCACGCAGGGTATAAATTGCATATGAATAAAATTTGCATTGTAGTACAGTTTTTATTGTCATGTTTTCCTTTGTCAGAAGACAAATCCTTTCAACAGCTGTGGCATGGGCTTCTATTTCCTGGGCTATATCTAAAATGGATGTCTCGACACCTACCTGGGACACGTTCCCATTTCTTTGTTCTTTAAAGTCTCGACCAGAGCTTCGGAACAGTTACTAATACTCAGTATTTGGAATCAATTAAAGCTGTGAATTAAAGGATGTGGGATCAGGTGGGTTCACCTGCTCAAAGACTACATTTAGAATAATCCATCAGCATTTGTTTTGAAGAGAACTTTGTAGCTAGTTAAGAGTTTACGCCTGTATTTTAACTAGTCCACTCTTCTCTTATTGCCCTCCAAGCAAATGACAGATTTGCATTCAGCCCCCCATTTGATATGCAAATGCCCTATAAGATGATTCCGCCTTTGCTCGTGCACTTGATGCTGCATTTTAAGCATCATCTTGAGGAGCCTGACACTTTTTTTTTTAGTTCTCCCTTTATCTTTTGCTGGCATTTTTCTGTCCAAAACAGTCATGAAAGCTCTTTATTATTTTTTTTCCTCCCAAAATTTTCATCAAAGAACTGTTTTGATGGCTTAACTTCAAGCATTTGATCTTGCATTCATCAACCTTCTGATTTTTGAGCCCTGCAATTAACATTGTCAGCCTTCATCTTTTACGTGACCTGGTGGTCAAAGCCAACTGTAGGTAAATCTATCTGTAGCCAGACTTAGTTCATTCCGATTTGTAAACCCTATTTTAATTCTTCTAAAGAAATGTAGATTATTGGCCCTGGAGTGCAGGGAGCTGAGTGTATCCGTAGTTAATGGCAAGAGCACGGGATTTGCCGGTTCAAAGGGATTAAGCTGCTGAGTTGTTAAGAGGGTGAAGGGAAAAGATTGGGCCAGTTCACAAATCTCATAACTGGCAGGAGCCCTCAAGCGCCAAAGCAGATATTTCATGTATACTCAAGAGATCAGAAAGTTTACAGAGAAAATCATCTTGCAGGAGGAATCTTGGCTTAAGGCTTCATTACCTTTATAAAAACCTGATAAGCTGTGCCGTGCAGATGTGCTCGGTGTTGCCAACTGTCATTAGCCCACAGGCATTAGGGGTTCACAGGAGTCTGCTTTGACTTTTGGAGAAGTTAAATCTCAGAATTTGGGTAGACAAGAAGTTCTGAAGAGAGTCTCTCAAAGGTATGATGTACACAAACCAAGCCAGCCCGTCATCTCAGGAAATACATGGGCACCTACCCTTGGCGGCCCTGGCTTTTCAAAGCCTTTGATGTGTTTTTAGATCTAGTTTAACTTTGTGGCTGTGATGATGTAAGCAAGTTGGTCCTCAAATAAACAAACCTTCTCCTTGGCATTGCCTTTGGCTTTGGCCACACTCTCCTGCCCTTCTTGAGTTGACACTGGCTCCGGTTGACATAAGCTCATCTGACTCCAAGATGAGTTACTTCAGGGAAGTGAACCAGCAGGAAGATGTTCACCTGTTTTCATTGTGGGGTTTGATTTCTATGTTTTCTTTCCCCTTCCCCAGCGTGCCTCCCTAAGCCAGCTCACCCCAGGGTTGGATGACTCCAAGGGTGTGGAGCTGCCCATTGCAGCAAGACGTTGCAGATAGCATCTCGGCCCCACAGTGGTGCTCCACGCTGACCAAACAGCAACATCTCAGTTGTCTCACCAATTCCTGTATTGATTTTTTGAGCTCCCATGAGTTAGGTTTACCGCTGGTTTGGAAGCAAGTTGGGCAGAGGTGGGAACCAAGGGGATGTGAATGGTGGTCTCTGTGCTAGTTGGAATGAGTTCACAGCAGATTGTGTCTTCAGCTGAGAGTAGACAGCAGGATGGTTAATTTTTAATTAAAACGCTATTGACTTTCATTGCCAGTGAATTCAGATATGACATAGGCTGGGACCTATTCGTTATATTCAGAAGTTTTTGTTACAAATATATGCTATTGAGTGACTCGTTTCATTTAGGTTTCTACAAATGCTGAACTGCAGCCCAACCTTCGCGATGAGTAAAAAGTCCACTGAAATAATATTAACCAAAACACTGTTTGCTTTTTCCTTTCTATGTTCAGCGTCTGAACCCAATCTGAAATTACGATCCAGACTAAAGCAAAAAGTTGCTGAAAGACGGAGCAGCCCCCTCTTGCGCAGAAAAGATGGTCCGGTGGTTACCGCTCTGAAGAAGCGCCCGCTGGATGTCACAGGTACGTCAGGTAAGTACCAAATCTGCTCTGGCAGCTATATACTCCATGAGATGTCCTTTTCCAAAATTAATTCCTGCATCCAGTTCATTGTGCAGTCTGGATCTCTTGTGTGCCTCTGTGTTGATGAAACCCAGCTGAAGTTGTCAGAGTTGAGCAGTGAGCAATGCAGGTGTGCGTCGGCAGCGTGGGTCTGCTGGGGACCCATCTACTGAGCCAGCCTTACCAACTCTTCTGAGCTTTTGTTGGAGTTTTTAAGACATGTAGACAGATGTAGACATGGCACCAGAATGCTATTTTTTTTTCCCCCAAGCATTTCTACCATCTTCAGCAGCAGGTTGTTGAGAAATGAAATTTCTCAGGGGTGATCCCATTAATATCTGTGGGGAGACCAGAATTCCCGGCTGTCGTCCTCCAGCAGACGATGCTTTACAGCCCCTGGTTGTTTTAGGCTTTGGGCAGACCGCCAGAGTTCTTGTTAAGTAATTACACCAAAGTCTTAAACCATGTAAGGCATTTTATATATATATATATATAACTGATATTTCTGACTACTTGTTTGACAGTTTCTTGTAGAAAAATAATGGTCTTCTGGGACTAAAGTTTGTAAGGAGGGATCAGAGTCAAGTAGATCATCCAGATTACCATAAAGTTAATTCCTAGCACCATCTAGGGATGCCTCAGTGTAAGTACCACTACGTGACAGCTTTTCCAGCCTTTCACCTCACTTTAAGGCACATTATCATCATTCAAACAAACTCAAACTGAGCTCTCTTTAGAGAACCGGCTGGTTTTGGGAGACCTTGGGGCAGCTATGCACTGCTCTGGCAGAGCCTCTCTTTGCAGAGGGAATGGGTGATTTCAACAGCCAAGCAGAGTTTGTATCAGCTCTGAAAACTGAATTTACTTCTCACCTCATATGTTGCTATATGTCACGCAGCTTTGAAGATAAGTCAAGCCCTAATGGCTGACTGGTCCCAGTACTGCCTTCAGAAAGCTCCAGATTCTCACTGAGCATGGACCTGGTTAAAGCAGCCACCCTGGAGCCTGGCTAGAAAAATGTCAGAGTTGTTACAGTAAGAGGGGACTTTTGAATGGAAAATAACTTTTGAAAGAAGTGACACTTCAGGGAACAGAAGTTACATTTAACCCTTGAAGAATACATCTTCATGGAGTCATGGTTTGAATGTGCCAGGTACTGTTTCTATGTCTAGGTAGTTAATGACATGGTCCCAGAAAAAGCACATATTTTCCATGCCATCCAAAGATTTTTTCAAAACACCTAGACTCTGAACTTGCTTTCCACGGAGAAGTTCAATCTGAGGTGCTCAGCTGAGTGTACCTCAGTGCTGAGTTTTCTTCGTGGTGAGATGCTTCCCCAAATGCACAACCAACAAAAAGCAGCAAGGCTTCTTTTTTTAAAGAAGAAAATCTCTTTGTTACTTTGCTGGAGGTACTTGCAAAGATCAAAATAGCTCAATAGTACATACAGAATAATGCCACAAAATAAATAATTTTTAAAAATCTCCCAAATTGGCTTTTATTTCTACTGAGGCATCCTATTGCAGATTCTTCTGGCAGATTCTTCTGGCATTGGGCAAACCCTGTGTTTAGGGAGTAGGGAAGTTTAGAAAAAAAAAAAAGTTTTTGTGTTATTTATCTTCCAAAATAAAAGGAGGGACACTGGAGGCTGTGCTGTACGCCAGGTGAGATGCCTTCTGAGACAAGTTTTCTGGCTGTTGTAATTTCACACCCTTTCTGTTTGTTATTATTTCTGTGTCGTTAGTGGGGAGGCTTTGGTTTCAGGCTGGCCATCTCTGGCGTTCTGCGTAGGGAGTTCCCAGGGACTGTGTTGATAAAATATACAAAGGTGAGAGGATTTTTAGAGCATTCAGGTGATAACAGAATTATTTTGAGGGATTAACTCTGCCTTGGGACTTTCCAGTGAGAAAGTGTTTTACTCCCTGAGTGGAGAACACTTACCACCAAAAAAAGAAAAAAAAAAAGGCGGTGATTTGAAACAGATTTACTGGTTTGGACCCTGTCGTTTTGCCTGATTTTTGTAAAATGTGCTCAGCCATGACCATCCAGTCCAATGGCACTCAGGCAGCTTCTAAATTTCTTAAAACAATTTAATTCTCCATCCTGGCAAAACCTCACGCTCGTGAGTCGGTCCCCAGGAGCTCAGTGCCATGGGAGCTGTTGTGATGGTGTCTCCGAGAACCCAGCATGGTGTGGACATGGGGACAGGGGTGTGACACGTGCCCACTCACCTGCACCGGAAAAATCCCGGTGCTTCTTTATCAAAGCAGAGCTCAGCTCCTGTGCACGATCAGCGTATTTCCAGTCCATCCAGCCGCACCAGGAGCCAGCATGGGAAAATGTCACTGCTGGGACGGTTCCCTGGTTGTTCCAGCATGAAGTCTGATGCAATCCATGGCGAGAGGGTGTCGTTAGGGTCAGAGGCTAAAGAGGGTGAGTGAAGCACTTAGAGAAAAATGAAGCAAGACAATTTGACATCCTCCAGTTTGGCTTTGTCAAGCCTTCCATGTCTTTTATTCTCTTCCAATCGTATTTAAAGTTATTAATAAGAGAAATCCCCATGAGGAGAAGACATAAATATGGTAAGGAGGTACTTGGACAGACCATTTGAAAGTGTTTGTTGCTATTTTAAAAGCCCTGGGAAGATTTTGGGGGGTTGGGAATGGGGAGGAGGAGGATTGCTTTCTTCCAAAACAAAGCTCGAGGGGTTGTTATCTGTCTAAATACCATCGCGGAGATTGTTTGTAACGCTAAAAGTTGGGTTTGGATGTGTTTTTAGATTCTGCATGCAACAGTGCTCCTGGATCTGGTCCCAGCTCTCCAAACAACAGCTCCAATAACATAAGCGCCGAGAACGGAATTGCAGGATCGGTCACGAGCATTCAAACCGAGGTAAAGAGCCCTTCTGCACTCTCATTTTTAATGCTTGGGTTTCTCATCAGTTTTTGCAAAGTTTTAGGAATTTAGGCATCCAAACCGGTGCGCAGCACTCTAAAAAAAAAAAAAAAAAAATAAACGCCAGACTGTGACTTGGAGTGGACTTTGGGAATTACATCTCAATCTGGGCTGACAGGATGCTTTATCTGTTTATTAAATCTAGTTTGAGCCAGCTTGCAAGCTGCTTGTGGTAACTTGTAGTGGTTTTGCTGTGAGGAGCAAAAAATAAATTGATTTAGCAAGGTAAAGGATGAAGACCAGTTTCCTAGTCAAATGCAAGTATTTTAAAATGTGGGGAACTGTTCACATCTATTGTCCATAGGATGAATTCGTTGTGTGCAGTAGGTTGGTCTAAGTACAAACCAAAGCAGAACTGGATTAAAGGGAACAGATTTAACCTTTTCCTCCCCACTTGGGGATTGGAAAGCTTGATGCCTGCTGCCATGTGCTGATTCATAATCCCATAAGCTTTCACCATCACTTGAGGCATCTGATGCGGATGTCAAGGGCAAGGTGTTGGACTGGGTAAACTGGGATTTGATTCAACACAGCAGCTCCTGTGTTTGGGGATGCTGGAGCCCACCTTTTCCTAAGGGCCCTGGTAACTGGTTCCCCCATGAACCTCTCGTGTAGAAAAACCAGTGTGGTTGTGTAACGTTACTGGTGCGTTTCTTTTTATCCAGCTGACCATTAGCTGTTCTCCCCATGAATATAGTGTCTGTCTGAACATAGGGCTGTCCAGACAGGCTCAGGCTTGTTCTCGCCAAATTGTCATTTAGAATTGAAAAGGGTTTCTTATGGTATAAATGTAAGCCCTTATTGCTTTCAGTTGTGTACAGATTTTCACTTTATTTTTATTTCTAATGTAGTGTAACAGCATTTAATACGGGGAATATGCCTTCTACTCCACTCTCTCCCCTGCCAAATTATCCAACACACATGTAACACTCCAGCCTACTACAGAGCTTACCAGATTTACACAGTTATTGTAAAGATGAAGACAGTGTCAGGTGGAGTCTTCGCTTGACACTGCCGGCTGAAGCTGCTCTAAAGAGACCTGTCTTTGGAGATGCACGCCAACCGTGTCGTAGTTTGGAGCAGACCCAGCAAAGGCACCTTACACAGGGGGTTATTGATGGGGTTTGCAGAACTGAAGACTGGCACATCTTTGGTACATTTGTGTTAGCCCCAGGAAGACTAGCAGCGAGTTACTGGTTCTGCTGACCCGACAGCTGTCAATCTTGTCTATACTTAGCAAACTGCAAATCCCCAATTACTGCTGGTGGAAAAATGAGTGGATTCGAAAATTTCTTGTGATATTAACAGAGCAGGCGGCTTCCCACAAGTCAGTGTGAGCTCCTGCAGGTGAATGGGAAGCTGGAGCATTCTCCTTAACTATTTTATTTTTAAGTTAAATAATTTGAGCTAATTATCTGGGACTAGACCACCAATACCTAGCAGAATGGACACAGGCTACAAGAAGAACTCTTTTCGTCAACTGCTTGTAATGCAGCAATTTTGTAACTTAGGCGGAGGCATGAACAGGGCAGACAGTTGGGGAAAAAAATCCCTGTACTGCCAAAGCCTTTCCCTGGGAGTTGTCTTTGCCTCTTTTGCAACTGCACCGTGGTGGGTAATTTCCAGCGATGCCGCTGCACGCCAGGAAAGAAGCATGTTCATCTCAAATTTTAACAAGAGCAGCATTTGATGCACCATCTCCAAACAACCTATGCATAAAGGAGGAAGAAAATCTAGTTTTCATTTCCCAGAAAATAATATCTAGAGGTTTTTTAATCTTTTCATAATTTTTGGAAAATAGGAAAAATATAACATAGGGATGATTGTGCAGTTCTAATGTTAAAACTGCCCAGTATATTGAGTCACTGCCATCCCAGAACAGAATGAAACATAAATCACCGGGTGATGGCAAACAGAACATCAGTAACCTGTTGCACAAACTGTTCTCCTCCCAGCATCTCAGGTGGACTTGAATGGCTTAGCTACATGTCCTAGTCCTTTGCATTTTTTCTGGGGGAAAGCTAACTCTGCGCTTTGTTCCGGCACTTCTCGCTGTGTGATACTAGCTGACGTGTTTGCCTGGATGGGTTCCTTTGGGGAAAAAGAACTGGGCAAGAGAAGGCTTTGGTTTCTTTCTTCAGTAGAAGTAGTGTTACCTGGGGGCCCAAGTGTTGGAGATTTCTTTAATACCAGTTGCCCGGGCTTTCTAATGTTCCCACTTTTTAAAATATTTAGAAAAATTGAAATGCTTCGGAAAAAATAATGTTGCCAAGTGTAAGTGTTTCATGTGTTTGATTTCACATGAGAACTGCGTCTCTTTGCTTCTCAGTTTGCTAGGTCACCTCTTGAACCATTTCAGATAGGTCAGAAGATGGTGTCTGAGTTGATTATTTAAGTTTCAATGCTTGCCTTCAGTGTGGAAAGACTGCAGCTCTGCCTCCATTTAAAAGATACAATACCTATTTTTAAATACAGTTTTTAAATCTAAAGGGTTTCCCGACTCTGAAAGGTACACGATATTCCTTGCCGTTGCAGTTGCTACAAGCCTATAAAAAGTACTTGCCTGCAGACGAAAATTGCACGTGCTGAAATTGTTCTCTTCTGTGCAATTCAAAAACCTGTTTGTGTACAACCCGTAGATGAGATCTGTGTATTTAAAGTGATGATAATGCTGCTAAATACCGTATGCTGATAGCGTCAAGCTGCTGGGTTTTTCTCTTCGCTGTTTTTCAAACAAATCCCCAGGAGATAGTTTGAGGCACAACTACAGAGTATTGATTGTTCAAAGAGCAAATGGATGTAGTTTGGTTTCGTTTCTGATGTCAGTAAAATATTTCATTACTCTGCTGACAGTAATGATCTTCTTCTTGATGTGGCGTGCTAACGTTATGTAATTTAAATTAAAGGAAAATTGCCAGTAGTGCTCAAAATGACTTGGAAGAAGAAGCATGTGGGTATGCACCATTGCATGTCCTCACTGGGTACCGCTCCACAGCAAAACGCTCCCTGCGAGTTTCCTTCTTTAGAGCAGCAAATTGTGAACCGAGATCTTAAAAACAGATTTACTCTTTTTTTTTTAATGGGAGAACTCCTCTGTAATGTATTTCCAATAAGCTTGAATGACACTAATGAAAGCACAAAAAGGCAAAAGGAAATAAGAAAAAAATTCACCATGCAGCTGAGATTTTGCACAAGGACTTATGAAAACTAGGCGACGTTGCCGAATGTCAGGAATTTAGACAAAGTTGGACACTGGGAGAATGACTGGCAAGTTAGTGGCACATCGAAGAGCGCATTTCAAAGGCTGCCCAGTGTCTGAAAATGGTGACAAACAGAGGTGTGGGAAGGTTTTACTCCTCCTGTTCTTCTTGCCCAGGCAGCACCGAGCTCAGGGGCTGAGATGGGATGTCCTGGTAAAGTTGTTGGCTAGTCCGGTTACATCTCCATAAATCACGGAATTGCTTTTGAAGATCGGTTGATAGAAAATGTTTGGGTTTTCACTGTTAGTTCTTATGTGCTTTTTTTTTTTTTTTCCCTTAAAGGGTTGCTGCAAGTTGTTGGTTTTTGGTTTGTTTGGGTTTTTTTGAAGTCTCACCTTAGAGTCTTTGAGGGAGAAAAAGAGATTTTTATTATCCAGAGCTGTCCCAGCCCTGCAACCAAGGAAATAATCTGAAAAATCTCCTTGACTTACAAGACTATGAATTTGACTCTAAATTGTATAAAGCCATTCTTCAGAGCTCTGTTACATTGATATAGATTGAACCGTAGTGTAATATTCAGTTAATAATCATCCCTTTTTTCACCATAGCACCTAAGTTAAAAAACAGAAATCCTATAGAAGGTCTTTTTGAAATCTAAACTCTATTTTATTTAAGTTGGAAAATCACCTGCAGAGAATTCAGGGTGATCAGAACACTTGTTTCCTAACAGGAAGATCGGGCAGTTTAAAGTAATGTAATTTTTATAATGGGTTTTCTAGCACCTATTTTAAATCAATCTTGTTTTGAAATTAAGGGTATTTTTACTTAAGTGTTCCTGGTTTAAATGGCCATAAAATAATTCAGTAAATCTCGCATTTCACCCTGAAAAATCAGGCAATAGCTGCATAAATGCAACCTTACAGCTTTTTGATGAAATTGTGAAGTCTGATTTAAGCTAAAGCACACTAGTAAATAGCATAAATTGGCTGTGATTTGCTAAAGAGAACAGCCATTGTCATGCCTTTTTTTTTTTTTTTAAGGTAATCTGTTTTAGCTTTAAAAGGGCAAATACTTGAGAAGGACAGGTAAGCTGGTAAATCTTCTTTGCAAAAGCTTTTTGCAGTGGCACCGCATGAAGGCTGAGCAGAAGCAGAGTACCGGTGAGGATGCAGGGATGGTCTTCAGTCTCCAGGAAGGATCAAATAAACCGTCGGAGGTGTCTCTGTAGGGCAGCGGCGTTGGTGGCCTTGCAGAACATTGTCACCCCACTGTTGGTTATCCTGGTCTCGTCACCACTGCGTGGGGTGTTCAGGGCGTGCACCTAGTCTGTGCCTATGTAGGCTGGGTCTGAAGCACAGCTTAGCTCCCCCGTTGGGTGTTCCCAGTGTCGGCTCTGTACATTTCTGATGTGTTCTCGCAGCAAGCGGACTGAGTCCTTGAGCCCGTCCATGGATGCTCTCTCACCAGGACCCTGTTCTTCATTTTGTTTGCAGACCAGCCTGGCTCACAGACTTGTGAATCGCGAAGGCTCGGTAACGCAGCTGCCACTCTACACATCTCCTTCTTTGCCCAACATCACGCTAGGACTGCCCGCAACTGGCCCTTCCAGTGTAAGTGGCGGGGGGATGTGGCCTTTGAGCTGTTGCTTGCACTGATTTATCCCGTAACCCTCTGTGTCATCAATTATGTGTCTGCAGGGAGGATCGGCACAGCAGGATGCAGAGAGACTTGCTATCCCAGCCTTACAGCAGCGGATCTCTTTATTTCCTGGCACTCACCTCACTCCCTACTTGAGCACTACAACGTTGGAAAGAGACGGGGGAACCGCACATAACCCTCTCCTGCAACACATGGTCTTACTGGAACAGCCAACTGCACAAACTCCCTTAGTCACAGGTGAGCGCCCCATGTAGAATCGTAGAATCACAGAGTGGTTTGGGTTGGAAGGGACCTTAAAGCCCATCCAGTCCCACCCCCTGCCATGGGCAGGGACACCTCCCACTAGCCCAGGTTGCTCAAAGCCTCATCCAGCCTGGCCTTGAACCCCTCCAGGGATGGGGCATCCACAGCTAAGATAGTAGTAGATAATGTACAAAACTCAGTCCCAGCTGGGGAAAGAGAGCAAGTGACTTCTGTTTGGGTTTTTTTGAAGTCTCTATCTTGTACAAAAGAGATAACTGCATCATCGATACATTCTGTAGCTATAATATATAGCCTTTAGGATGTGTTCGTTGGTACGCTGGGTAGTGGCAACATTTGCAAAATCAGAGGTTGCCCACCTCATCTAGAGGTAGGGGGAAGCTGCCTTGTCATTTTGGCGAAACGAAAATAAATAGTATTTACTTCCATAAGTAAAGCATGAGTTTGGAGGTAAGAATTTAAAACTATATTGTAAGAGTTCCAACCACTTCAGATTAAAGTGATGACGAAAACGTTATGTCTCATGATTACCCTTCCTGTTTATCACGGATGGTTTCTATTCCATTTATGAAAGGCACACATTTGCAAAATCACAGATTAAAAGACTTCCTTTTCATCATTATTATAAATGGCAAAAAACATGGCAAAACCAACTGCATTCAAACAGATTGTATTTGTTTGTGTATGTTACATTTTCAGTATGCTAATTGCTTTGAATCACTCCCTGTGTCATATTTTCAGAATTAAGTACCTGTGGGAAGGCATATTTCTATAAATAGGGTTGATTCAAAGCAACAATCCCCAGTAGGATGCATTTCTGTTTTACCGTGTGTAGTGCTGGGACGACGGATGTTCTGCGTTAAGTTACAGACCTGTTGATTTTTATTTCTTTCCTTCTATTTCTAATGGAAATTCTCGAGAGATGTCGATCACTGAAGCATTACAGCCCTGCTCTCTGGTTCAGCTTGTGTCTAGTTTTACATTCAAATCCCAGGAATACCCGTGGGGTTGTGATAAGCTTATAAGCGCGTACGCATGTGGAAGCTGAAGCACAGGCTCCTTGAACCTTTACGTGACTTTTTTGTTGCCTCCTTCTGCCGTGGTTGCTGTGGCATGATGAGGTTCCCCAGAGTCACGACATGACTCTTCACCACTTGCCCTTTGTCTGAGGTCTGTTGGTGAAGAGCCATAGGAGAAGACTTCCCCTGTTACCCCATCACCAAAACTTCCTTCCCAGTTTGAGCTGGAGTTTGCTTTCAAGCACACATGGGCAGAAGTGCTCCTCTGTTTCCTATCTGACCTCTCTCAAAGCTTCCTTCGGTTTCCAGTGCACCGTGTTTGCTTCCGAGTGTATTCCTTCTAGTCCACCTGCTACGTGCGGTGTTTCCAAAGCGAATACGACATGTTATATACCAACACTTAGAAGAACTATTCACAATACAGCAGAGCAACAAGAAGAAACACGCGTTCCAGATGCAGCAACTGAAAGAGAGCGAGTTAATACATGGTCTCAAAAGCCCTGAGTGGACTGGCTGCCAGACTACAGTTAGTGCTTCTGCCTTCCTTGGAAGCAAAGTGGAGTTTATTAGTATTCTGCTGCTAGCCTTCAGCTCTGGAGATAGTCTCCTGATGGCTGCAAAATGATCCAGCACAACGACATGCTCTTTGTGTGCGGGAAGGTAGACACGGGAGGGTTTGGGAAAATAGAGCAGAATTCTTTAGGTGTGCTGTTCCTCTTGGGACAGGTTACTCTGGGTAATATCCTTCACACTGGCGTGTGTGTTCTTAGTAGGAACAAGGCATCTCCCTGGCAAGTCTTCACCGGGGAGCCTTGGTCATTCCTTTGGAGGAAGGTAGTCTTCCAAGGTGTCCTATGCAAACTGTATGGGGTCCCTAATTTGAACTTGTGGGAGAAGGAACTGTGCTGGAAGGGAGATGAACCACATCTTTACAAATTATTCATATATTCATGAACACACAGACGTGTGTGTGTATACACATACATTTATAAAATAAGATACTCTTTTACATGGTTCTTTTCAGAAAAGCAAAGGGTAGGAGAAACTCAGTAAATCTTTCCTCAAGAAGAGAGGCTTTTAAATGAGTCAGGTTCTTCCATGTAGGGCAGCTCTGTGGATGGGTGGGAAAAGGAGGTGATGTCCTGGCACAGAAGTGCCCAGGTGTTTCTATATCGCTGTATTCAGCTGGCTGCAGACTTCTGGGCAGCTTCTCTCTCTTCTCAACCAAAGACTGAAGAAAGAGAGAAGATACAACTTCTCTGACCCTCAAACTGGGCAGTATTTCTGAATGTTACTGACCACTTGCGTAATCTTCCGTTTGTTTTATCCAACGAGGTAAAGCAAAAGAGTACTTCCATGCAGCCTTATCCACGTTAGGGAGACGGCAGTTTACACCAGTGATGCCTTTCTGTCCTGAGATGTAAGGAGCAAAAATGTAAAGGCTTATCCTTAGCTCCTCCACCCTTTGGTTTGGTGTTGTGTTGGGTGTGCCTTCAAGTCCCAGCTTTCTAAGAAGTATGTGACGGTATGTTTTTGGAGAGCAGAGCAAGAACTGTCTTACCCCGAGAACAGCTGAAAAGACAAGACACTTCCTAAAGACATGCCCTTACCGGCGCTCCGATCGGTATTTCACAGGGTAGTCATCAGAGACGCTTAAATTGCCAAAGGCGTGTGAGTAACGCAAGTTATCCCAAAATAACCTGGTGTTTTCATTAATTTACCAGCACCTATACACAGGACAGTGATGGAAGCAATGCTAGCTATTTGTCAACTTGGCCTTGTAACTTACCTTCTTTTTACAGAAATAACAAAGCCTGATGGCTTGCGTATTCCTGAAGTGCTCCAAAGGTGTGCCTGTTTCCAACGTGAACCTTATCAGGGGTTTACCACATGAAAGTTTCATCCCTAGACATTTCTCCAAGGTGGGGTATAGCACAGCCAAGGGCAGACGTGCTTCCCTACGTGGTCTAGAGTGGGAAGCGTCTTCATCAGCATCCATCATCCTTCAGCATATCCAGGGAACCCGCTGTAATTACTGGATGCTGCGGGGTGGCAGCTTGGGTTGGTGCTTTCCTAGAAATGAATCCAAGATCGTTCCCTTTACCAAGGCAAACTGTAAGACTTGAGCTTCTCCAAACTACCACTGTGATCTTACGTCACCCACTGAGCAATGGAAGGGTCTGTAAGGTATTGCTGATTTGAAGAAATGAAACATTTCCCTAGGGTGTCTGAGTAAAGAAGCAAACAAAGGGTTGCAAAGAAAGCAAAGTGTTACTCCATCCCATGGTCATTAATTATCTGTTCTATTTTAAGGATGCTTCAGGTGTTAATGGCGAGGTGGCTGGTTTTAACGTTATATATCATTGTCACCATCAGCGTTACTCAACAGCCCTTTTCTCCCTTCCTTTCTTCTTCCTTTTTTTTTCTTCTCTGCTGTTTTTTCCTCCATATTATCTTCAGACTGGTATCTTTCAGGCCTGCCCCTCCACGCACAGTCTCTGGTTGGTGGAGAACGGGTCTCCCCTTCAATCCACAAACTCCGGCAGCATCGCCCGCTGGGGCGTACGCAGTCCGCTCCCCTGCCCCAGAATGCCCAGGCCCTCCAGCAGTTAGTGATCCAGCAGCAGCACCAGCAGTTCTTGGAGAAACACAAACAGCAATTCCAACAGCAGCAACTGCACATCAACAAGGTAGGCATGATGCTTTTAAAGTTGTTTTGGTTTTGGTTTCCCCCCCCCCCCCCATATGGCATCAATCCCAACTTCAGCCAGCACTATTTCAGAGTTTCTTGTATGTGGTCTCTACCTCTGTAACCAGCTGACCTTCATCCTTGAATTTTGAGAAATACAAGGATGGAGGCATCCATCATCAAGGCGAGGATCGATACTTCTGTTGCGGTACAGTTCAAACTTCTGGCTTTTCCAGTAATACTTTTTGAAGTTGTCGTTTTTGCTGTTCATCCACATCAGGATTTTTTTATCAGTTTTGTAGCAGAAAACATAAAATGGTGTCAAGGAATATGGGGAAAATACCTGCTATGTGTGTATTCAGTTTGAAAGGGAGAAGGAGCAGTAATATGGATTTGAGGAAAGAAAATGAAAAGCGAGGGATTTCAGACATGACTACACCAGAAAATAATTGAAAGTGAAGATACTCAGATTTACTGAAGCATTTTTCACTGGAATTACTTTTGGAAAGAGAAAAGCTGTTCCCATCTCCGGTCCAGACTCCCTTAACTGTGGCCCTGTGGAAAGCATTTCAGTGTCCTATCCGTTCCTTCTCCTGAAAATGAGGCCAGCATTGCTCTGCATCCTGCAGAGGTGGTTTTGCAGATTAATTAGACGCGATTCAAAAATTGCTTTGAAGCAAGCAAGTGCTCTGTTTATTTTCTCACTTTCTCTCCATCACTTGGAGAACATCACGTGAATGTTACAGAGCACCATTGATCAGTGCACAGATTTTGCAGTTGCTGTGTAGCCAAAATAATGTGTTTGGGCATCCCAGTATTACAGCTGAAGCTGAAGCAAAGCTGCTTTGAGATGATTGCGTGAGTATGCATTAAAAAAGACAAAATCTAACTTGATGTTTTAACCCAGGGAAAGGTAAGTGCAGCTTTTTAAGTGCAACAGGTCTGATGACAAGCGGATGGAGGTGTGACATTTTACCCCAGCTGAGGTTTTCTCGCAAGATTTCAGAAGGCACAGTCTGTTGCTGGATTTACAGTATAAAAAGGCTGTTAAGGAAGGGGGAAATCAATCATAATCAGTGTGATATTTTTCTGACTCTAGTTTGTATTGTTTTGAGGCTTTCTAAAGACTTTTCCCAAGGAGTTCCAATGGTGGCTTTAAGAGCCAAGCAAATCGAGTAGTGGGTTTCAGGCTAAGTTCAATGATAGGTGGGCCTTTCAGATAGCTGCAGTCTAATTTACGGTGTAGGTTGCTCCAAATATTTTCACTGTTCCAGTCCTATGAGAAAATAAAACCTACCAAGAGCTGGATTTAAAAAAAAAAAAAAAAAACCACCCCAAAAAAACCAGCGCACACACACAAAAAAAAAAGAAAAAAAAAAAAAACCCCAACCCACAAAAACCCCCACTGCACGACCCCCCAAAAGTTTGTTTATAGACTGGAGCTAAGGCAGGATGATTACACAAGTTACTGACGTCAATCATGTACTTCTGGAGAGCTGCCACCGCACACTGCGTGTGCCAGCCCTGGACGGGGTTCAGCCCCACACACCGGGGCGATGGGGAGCGGCTGCTGCCACAGAAATTTCCCTCACCCCCCTCCAATCGCGCTTTGTGACCGGCATCGTCGGACGCGGGGCGCTAGGTAGGGTTTCTTTGTTCGGAAAGAAATGTCAGCCCGCTGGTTTGTTTGTTTGAGGTTTTTAAGGCTTTTCCGTTGCCAACGCTTGTAAGCGTCCAAAAAGTTTGCCGTGACGTACCCGCTGAACTCATTGAGACTTTCGCTCGGACCTCCCAGGAGCTGGAGAGCGTGTGCGAGCGGAGCCCGGCAAGTCCTCCCGCAGCGCTCTGAATCTCAGCTTTGTTAGAGCCGGGATCAATCGCATCCATAGCAGAGGCAGGCGGGGGGAGAGTGAAATTCAAGTGATTGCACAGGGGCAATTTCCCTGCGTTTGATTTATAGAAGTAATGAGTTAAAACTGTTGCGGTACTAGTGCTGTATGCGTGTGGCAAATTTATCCTGTGGGCTAGCATCCAAGTGCTGACATGGAAAAAGACTTTTCCCAGACGCACAGATATTTTAAGACCCTTGTGTGTAGGAGAGTAAGGGCACAACTAAAAATAATGTCATAAATGGCTGCCTTTTAATTATGAGCAGAACTGACAGGGCTGTCTGTTAAGGTTGTGTTGGATTTCCTGTAAATAATACGAGGCTGTTTTCAATTGCTTGTGATTTTTTCCAAACTTTTAAGATTTTGGCTCTGTACTTTCCCTGTTAGGTGTCTACATCAGATGAAATTTTTGAGAAGATTGCAGCCAAAACAAGTCTTGCTTGTTTCCAAGAAGACGGCTAAGGAAAAAGTTGTTGTTTTGTTCACAATTTAAAAATAATGAGACTAATCATCTAGGGGATTCAGCTGTAGGGCTTTGGACCAGGACCTTGGAATTGGATAGATGAGGACAGGGCGGGTGGCTGGGGAGGGACGGAGAGTGCGGAGGGGTGGCTGGGGTGGGACAGGTCCAAGGGAAGGACAGGGCTCCTTGGGGAGACCGGAGGGGACCCGTGCTCCCCGGGGTGCGGTCCTTTCCAGCACGGCTTCTGAAGTCCCTGGTCTACTGCTGTTGGCAGAAAATTGAGGATGGCTTGAGCCATTTCCATTTGCTTGAAGGAGGGGAAAAACAAAAACCACACAATGACCCCAAAAAATGGGGACAGGAGAGACGTCTGTGAATGACAAGAGTGTTATTGAAGTTGCCACCCTGAGCGCTCAAGCTAGGAGATGGGAGTAGTCACGTTTCCTGTGCAAGTCTCACTTGCCTTCTTTTTTTCCTGTCTTTTTTGATCCAGTTTTTGATCAAGTTGTATCTCTTGTAGAAGACTCTGAACTTAGTGCAGAGAAGGGTAAGCGCCAGGCTGCTCTCCGGTGGCGTGCTGCTGCATTTGTTGCAGAAATCAGAAAACATGTAAGGAGGAAAAACGGATCCTTAGGGCTCGGGCAGCTGGATGCTGTCGCAGGGAATTTCTCCTCTCTGCATGCTCATCTGCTCTGTGCCGTTTGCAGGACGGGGAGACGGGGCTGCTGGCAGCAGAGGTGCGCTCGCGCGTCTAAACCATCTAATCTTAAAATCAGCCGTATCATGTTGAAACCCCCATCCAGTGGGGTTTCACAGTCAACAGCTTTCTTGAGAACTGGGGTTTGAGACATTCAATAAGTTCTAGATGAGATGTTGAATCACTTTGTGTTAATTGAGCTTTGTGCGACCTTTGGTCGGAATGAGGGATGTGCCTTAAAAGAGTAAATATGAAACAGTCCTGAAAATAAAAGCTATATATTAATGCCCAGGAGCCCTGACCTGAAATGACACAGGCAACGACATGCGCTCATGTTTCCCACCTTTTTGCGCTTTCAACGTTCAAACCTCGGGAATGGCTTTTCCCTATGGTCGGAGGAGCTTTGCTGGGCGAGGGGGGTTTGTTTTGCCATATGAGAAATACACGCAGCAATCCCAACATCGTTTCATCTTCAGCAATTACCATTTCTCTGCAGACTTCAGTCTCTTTTAAGATGCAAATTTTAGTCTTTTCTATATGAGAGGGAGGAGCCAATATATGCTCATGGCTCTCTGTGACGTTCGGAGATGGGCATTTGGGGGGGTATTTTTGTCCTGACAGCAAACCAGGTAGAGCAGGACGCTGTTGTCTGAGCAGACTACAGGAATTTTGAGTTGAAAGTGTTAGATTTTCAGCATGATAGGTCTTGAAACAGCAATTCTCTTCCTACAGAGAAATACACAAGTGAGATTTCTGTGAATCCTATGCCGGAAAACTCAGCTTTTTACCTTTCTGTAGTGAAGCTGAGTGTTCTTGGCATTAGTCCCCTGGATGGAGAATTCCCAAAGCCTTACTGGAACAGATAATCTCCCTTTTAGCCCTGAATTGTTCTGTTAAGCAGATGAACACTGAGCTTCTGTGGTCAAATTATGGTTTTTCTGAATAAACCCCATTTTTAGCACACTCCGGAAAGTGAGGTCCAGCTGTAACATATATTCGGCAACGTATATATGCCAGACTGTGGTGCCTCGACTTGTCTGTGGTGCAGCAGTGTTGGGTGGATACGTTTTTATTAAAACCTAGAATTTAACTTTGCTATTTCCTGATTTTTTTTTTTCTTTTTTTGGAATGAGTTAACTGTTTAGCCTCAAGTGACTGCTGGAGCAGCTTTTCATAGTATCTCTCAAGTATCATCTCTAAGCTGCCTGTAGATAACCCTGGATGAGTTGTATGGAAATGTGATGATTTCTCCTAGGCTTTGAAGGGGTGTGTGGTTTTTTTCCAGCTCCTTTGATGCACACTGGTCTGTCCAGTGACTCTGAAGGGCATGATGGAGGTATTCCCTCCAGCAGAGATGAGAGTCTTGTGTTGGACTCCTAAACTGGAAGAGATCTGGAGAGCAGATCTAGCTCACGGTTTGCCCAAAGTCATGCACAGTTTTCATCTCTGTCAGTCTTCAATAATTGAGGTGTTCTGCTGTGTTCAGTGTTGAAGAAGTCTTGTCCTTTTAATTGTGCAGGACCAGAAATTTCTTCTGCAACTGCTTGTCATCTTAGGAGAAAGATTCAGAGGTGCACAGCTTCATCAGAGTTGCTCTGTCCGGATAGGAGACTTGGCTATGTGGTCCTACCGACGTGCTTCGGCTCTGCTTCTGCTTCCCAAGGAGAAGCCACCTTCTAGAGCCAGATGGGTCCCTGTGACACTTGTCAAAAGAAGTCCGTTGGTTAGATCCTTCTAGGAGCTTCCCAAGCATTTTTTCTGTTGGGAATTCTTCGTTAGGCTGTGATGAGTAAACAGACGTTTCTAGCCTGTTTAGTAGTGTCTTCAAAGACTTTGGTGTCCAAACACCTTACCACTACAGAGAAGGGATCATGAAGAAGTAGGTATATCATATCTAGTAGACAAACCAGATGGCAGCTGACTTGAAATTTTACTAGCAAAGAAATGCAGCTTTTTTTTCCCCATATGAAGCATTCCACAGAAAAATGATGAATTCTTTGTTTTTTCTTGTATTGGGACCTGACGTTGCTATGATGTATTTTCCTTTGTTCTTTGTATTTCAAAGATGTAGATAAGAAATCTTGCCAGCTGCATCGAGTCTTTTAAAAATGCTTGTTAACTAGAGATGTGTAGTTTCTTCTGTATGGAAGTCGTTAGCTGTCCGAGGCTAAAGAGGCAGTGCCTTTTACAGTGTTTTATGGTGACAGTAAGTGATAGCCAGAGGCGACTGTGTTTGAAAATAGAGAAGTAACCTCATTGCAAAGGGAGCTAGAGAGCTAATTAAGGGAGGGAGAAGTTAGTTATGTTACGTTGTGCAGTTGTTTATTATTTCAGATATATTTGTAAGCAGTTTCAATGATATCTTAACTTGATATTCAGTCCCTTGCACTTTTCTTACCTGAAATTATTACACGAACACATGTTCATGAAATTGCAAAAATGGAAGATTTTTAGGGAGGTTTCATGGGCCTGGGATGCACGTACACGTGTATTACATGGAATACGTTCAGAACAAAATGCTTTCTTTGCAGACTTGTCCTTTAAGAAGAAAAGGGTTGCAGCAGCTAGAACAAATGACATACCAAGAGATTCACTTTGTATTAGGAGAGCAAACTGAATGTTTGAAATGTCCTTGTCGTTTACCACTTGACTTTTAACCTTCTTTATGTTTTTCATTTAATTCTTACATTTTTATGGAGTTGGAACAATTTAAAACTTTCAGGGAATTACACTGCTTCTCATTTCCATTAGATTTGACAATGACATTGGAAGTTATTTTCCCAGCAATTACCTTGCATAGTTCATAAGTTCAAAAGGTATTAAGTTCAAAGCTTGAGACCTTCGATCCAAGCAGGAAAAAAAAAAGTAGCAGAAGATGGTTTATGGTGATTTAATTATCTTTAAAACAGATTATATCCATCCAGCCTAAGAGAGCTTAAAGAAAATTGATGGAAGAACTATCCTTAGGTTAAACGTGGTATGTATATTACAAGTAATGAAACTGGGAGGTACCTCACAAAAAGTTTTGATCTTTTAGGTTGGCAGGAACCTCATGAGATCATTTAATCCAGTGTCCCTGCTCGAGCAGGGTCAGCTAGAGCAGGTTGCCCAAGACCATATGAATATCTCCAAGGATGGAGATTCCACAGCCTCTGTGGGCAAACCTGTTCAAGTGCTTGACTGCCCTCATGGTAAAAAATGCTTTCTTATGTTCAGAAGGAATTTAATGTGTTTTAATTTGTGCCCATTGCCTCTCAGCCCATCACCCATGAGTGCAACCCATCAGGCCCCGTGGACTTATGTTTGTCCAGGGTTTTTTTAAGTGCTCCCTAAAACCTGGTGGTCCTCCACCAAAGGTAAGTCTTCCTTGCTCCAGACTTTCCCCCTGGTCTCAGGGGCCTGGGATTCCTAAAGGACCATCTTACTAGTAAAGAAGTTATTAAGTGCCGTGGCATTTTCCATGTCATTTGTCACCAGATCCCTTCCCCGGGTCAGCAGTTTGCCCATGATTTCCCTAGTCTTCCTCTTTTCTTTCTTGATGGCCTTCACGTCCCTTGTGAGATTCAATTCCATGTTGGCTTTGGCTTTCTTAACACCATATGTACAAGATCTCTTGTAGCAACTCTCTGCTCCTCTTGGGTCACCTGTCCTGCTTCCAGCTCTTGTACATCGCCTATTTATATCTTGAGTTCACTTAGGAGCTCCTTGCTCATCCATGCAGACCTTCTGCAGCCTGTGCTTGATTTCTTGTTGGGGTGGATATTTCTTGAGCTTGTAGAGTCCTTCAGTATCATCCAGATCTCCTGGAACCCTGTGATCTCCAGGGCTGTAACCCGTGGGACTCTTTCAAGCAGATCCTTGAAGAGGCCAAAGTCTGCTCTCCTGAAATCCAGGGCTGTGGTCCTGCTTTTTGCCCTGTTTCCTCCTCTTCAGATCTTCAGCATCTCATGGCCACCAGCCAATGCTGTCTCTGTGACTTCCACATCTGCAGGTAGTCCTCCCTTGTTTTTAAGTGTCAGATCCAGGAGAGCACCTTCCTTGTTGGCATCTTGATCACCTGTGTCGGGAATTCATCATCAATGCATTCACATCTCCTAGATCCCTTGAGCCCTGCTGTCTTGTCCTGCCAGCAGATAGCAGGGTGGCTGAAGTCCCCCATGAAGACCAGGACCTGTGAAAGTGAGGTGTCTGAAAAAGGCCTCACCTACTTCTACCTGATAAGGAGGTCTACAGCAGTCTACCTCCTTACAAGAACGCTCATCTTGATCTGTCCAGTTGACGTTTAAGCTCTTGCCTGACTCCAGATCCACCCCAGGGTACAGAGCTCCAATCCCTCCCAGAAGGGGCAACTTCCCCTCCTCACCTTCCGGGACTGTCCTTCCTGAAAAGCCTGTATCCCTCCATCACAGTCATGCGGGTGATCCCACCGTGTCTCCATGATCCCAGGGAGGTCAATAGCCCAGTGACTGCACACTGACTTCTCATCCTCCTGTTTGGTCCCAGTGCTGCAGCCATGGCTCTAGAGGCATTTCAGAGGGACACCCAAGCGTACCGATTCCCCAGGACAGCCTTGAGACCTTCCCCATCAGCCTGTTCTGCCGGCACCTCCTTCTTCACATGCCTGTGCTCGAAGGGATGCCCCTTCAGCTCTGTTTAGTGGACTGCCGTGTCCTCTCTGCTCCCACCACCCCAGCCCCTTGACCTGCCTGCGTGCTCCCCAGCTTCCTTGGCTGTTGTTGAGGACCCGCTCCCTCTCTGATTATTTCCAGGTGGATCCCATCTTTTCCAAGGAACTGTTGACTCTCAAAGATGGTCCCGAAACCTTCTTACCAACAGCAGCAAGTTGCTGATCTGTTCTAAAACATTGGTTCTTGTCACTGAGAGGGATGGGCTGCACCCCCATCTGTACTGGGGGGCCACAGGAATCCCAGAGGGCAAGATAATGTTCTTCTGCATGTCCTGCTCCTCTGGGGAGTTGAGACAGCCTAAAAACAGTAATTCACAAAGTGCTGGCAAGCCATGGCTGGGCATCCCGGTCCTTGCAACACTCCATTTTCAAAATCCTTGAGCCCCAGTTGTTTGAGATCTTCTGCTGTAGTTCTGAGCAACCTCTTGCTGTCCCTGCTGTGATACTTGCAGGCAGCTAATCCTTTCTGTCACTGTTGTCTGCCTCGATCTGCTCTGTAGAGGTTGGCTTCAGATACATGGCAGAGCCTCTCTTCCTACACAGAGGGACCAAGGCTCAGTTTCAGTTTAGAGCCACTGTTCTTCAAAGAGCAAGTTCCTTACGAGTAGTCACTCTTCCTGCGTGTGTTCAGTACCCGTGTTTTGATTTAGCTTTATTAGATTTAAAGTCAATATTGCTTTTCATACCAATGACCTAATCCTTCTGAAAGCTCTGCCCTAACAACTTTCAGAGTTCAGCAGTTTCTTTATAAGCCTGTGAAACTGGTACCGCCTGAGCTCTTTTAAAGAAAGGAAACTGGTTTATGTACTTATGCTGGATTTAAAAACAGTTCACGTATGGGGTTTTTTGTTTCCAAATAAAAATCATAAGCAGTCTGAGATGGAGAACCGTGAATTTTATCTCGCTGATGAACTTTCAAAAAGTCTGAGCCTGTGTGAATTATAGTGAAAATTATATTGTTGCCTTTGTTTTAGCAGCCGCTTTCAGAGAGGTTCAGTACCTCTGGTTAGGAAGATCTGGTCAGAATGATGCTCGTATTGTGCTTTGCTTCTGTACAGATGCTATAAGTTGAGCATCCACTATTTCCTCCTAACTAACTTCATAAGAGTGCAAGTTTTGGAGGAATCTTTATGAGAGCCTCTCACTTTCCAGATAAAATTCTGGGTGTGGTTCAAGCTGAAGCTGAGCAAACAAGGCAGCAGAAACCCTCTTAGAGGGTTTGTGTCTCTCTTACCTTTTTAAGAATTTAATTGCCAACCGTAGCGATGGCTGTTACGCTTCTCCTCGGTAGGTTTGCGAATGGAGTAGCATCCCTAGGTGCGTAGGCTCAAGAGGCTCTTACTTCTTCAGAGGGAATATCGAGTGGAAAATGAAGGGACCATCATTACTTGGGGCACAGGATTTCAGAGCACTTAATGCCAAGGTTGCCCTGACCTTTCCCTTGAGTGGTTCTTTTGGACCTAGTCTATAAGATAAAAGCTTTAATTCACAATCACTCTTTTCATGAAGCTGGGTCCTTTGAGGAGAACAGAGTGAACTTTACCTGGGATGAGTTACATTTGGTTTATCGATTAACCTCTGGGATGTTTTCAGATTATATCAAAACCCAACGAACCAGCTCGCCAGCATGAAAGCCACCCCGAGGAGACCGAAGAAGAGCTACGGGAACACCAAGCCCTTTTGGAAGAGCCATACGGCGACAGAGTCACAAGCCAAAAGGAGGCCCCGGGGCTGGCCAACGTGGTGCAAGTGAAGCAAGAACCCATCGAGAGCGACGAGGAGGAAGCAGAGCCGCAGCAGGAGCTGGAGTCTGGGCAGAGACAGGCGGAGCAGGAGCTGCTCTTCCGTCAGGTGAGAGTCCAAAATGCCAATTTTGGGACTTGGTTCCTTATAGAAGTTTGCTAGGTTCTTGGTAGTCACTTTATACTGGTCTAAGGGGGAGAAGCTAGGGGGAACCAGCTCTTGAGGATTTGCTGTGCGGAGAAACCTGCAGATTAAATCAGTGCCGTCCTTCCCTGGAGTCACCGCGCCAACTCAGAAGTCCCGGGGAGGATAATCTGGATCACCCACACAAGACACAGTCAATGTGTTTGCAGCCACCAAACCACTTTCTGTTTGTTTCTTTGGGAAGACAAAGCATGTCTTCATGTTTTTGAGCACTAAATAGTAGCAGAGGATTTTATGCTTTAAAACAAATTGTCTGCCGCAGAGAAGGGCTGGATAAGGGAGTGAGGGATGAGGTTCATTGGAAGGGATTCCTTCTTCAGAACTGGAGATCTCAGAGACTGCAGCTGTGCTGACTTTGGAGGGTAAACACCAGAGACTTGTGGATTGCGAGTAATAAATCCAATAACAGCACAGCATCACGTAATCTTTCCAATTACGTGGCAGTCTCCCAAAAGCCGCCTGTTGCGGTAGCAGTAAAGAAGGCAAGAAAGTTGCAGTTCTCTGAAGGCATCAGTGCTCTGCTCGTCTTTGCAGCCCTTAACACCCAGGATCTGCCTGTACCTACGGCCGTACGTAACCCCCGTGCGGGATCAGCTGCCGAGAGCAGATTGCCATAGCTCAGAGTAAATCCCCAGCCCTTGGCCAGGGAAAGTGGGATTGTGTCGGGTTTGCAGTTGCGATGTCTGTTTATCAGGTGCAAGTTGGTTGCTCCGTGGAGTCATTTGTATCTCTCTGCTCACTGCCGTCTTGCCAGCACTGCGGAGCTGACTCGCGTGTCCCGCACGGACATCGTTGGCTGTTGCTCAGAGGTTACATTTTTGGTTCTTTATTGAGCAGCGTTATCTTCATAACAGCGTTGCCTTGAAGGATCAATGCCATTGCCAACCGTGCTTGTACAAAGTGTTGTTTGATTTATACAGTCCCATCTGAGCCTCATTGCCTTAGGAAATAAATTAATAAATTAAATGTAACATGCTACTAATGATGGACCACAGTGACACTGTTCCTCTGAAAGTGCAGCTGCCCCAGCCCTAGTCCTGAATGCATGGTCACGCCTGAGTAGCCTTAAAAATATTACATCCTTCTCAATTGTTTTGCCTGAAAGAGGAGAAGGAATAAGTAGAGGCAGTGGGAAGGTTGTTAGGGTGTGGTTGGAAAGGGGCAAGCTGGACCAGCCATCCCTTCCAGCCAAGAGCCAGCTGATGGTGTGGCTGCACTGAGAACCAGTGCAGTTGGAAACTCCCTCTCTTGCCTGTGATCTGGTTGAGCTGGACTCGTTCCTGGGTCTGGTGCATCACACTGATAAATGCCACCCCTGCAGCAGTGGAGGTGCACAGGGCAAGGGAGACATGGCCAAACCCAAGGGGAGGATGAGGCTGCTCCTGCTAATGACCGTGCCAGCATGCACCAGCTCCAGGGCTGTGGTTTGGACATGGTGTGCTTGCCTGACTTTGCTCTAGAAACGTGCACATCTTCATTTGCTGCACATTTATTTCTCAGGGAAAGGAGTCCAAGCCTTTGAAGCTTCAAAACCCTTTTATGAAGGCACCACTCAGACTTTCAGCAATTCCTTGCTTCTTTTCCCCGCAGCAAGCCCTTCTGTTGGAGCAGCAACGTATCCACCAGCTGAGAAACTACCAGGCGTCGCTGGAGGCAGCCGGCATGCCTGTCTCTTTCGGAGGACATCGGCCTCTCTCCCGTGCCCAGTCCTCGCCTGCCTCGGCCACCTTCCCAATGTCCGTCCAGGAGCCACCCACTAAGCCAAGGTTCACAACAGGTAACGTTTTGGGGCGCTGGAGACTGCGGGTTACCGCTTTGCCTTGTGTTGTGCTTTTCTGCCCTGTCCCTGCAAAGCCATCTAGATGGGGTCTGCATCTCACCTGTGTTTGGGGACTCCATAACGTCCTGACTTCATCAAAGAGAAGATTCTGTTGTCTGACACCTTGCTGTCCTGCTTGTCCCTTCCCCAGAGGGACAGACACCCGACAGTCCAGACAGAAAATAACCTGCAAAAATCAATAGAAGCACAGTACTTTAATTATGTATCTCCGGAAAAAAAAAAAGGGGACGAGTCATATGCTGTGACAAAGCTGATTTAGACGCAAGGCAGAGAGAGGCAGTGTTATTGAAAAAGGACAGCATGCCAAATCTCTTGGCTGTATTTTCTGCACCTTCTCCAGGTCCTGCACAGTCTCATGCCATAAGTTATCCGCTCCGGGCCCTGGGCCAGCCTACCCCTCCTTCTAAAAAACCATCTCTGCCCAGGAGTCTGTGCCCGTAGGTTAGGAAAAATGAGGTGAGTTGATGATTTCAAGTTGGCTTGAACAGCCGAACAGACTGAAGAGTGTTTTCTTACCTGTTCAGTCTTCATCTCGAAGGAAAATGATGAGTGTGGTTCTGCATCTGTCTAGTGAAGACCAGAAGTGCAAAGAAGGTGTTAATCTCCCCACTAAGATTAAAGGAAAAAAAATAAAATTGTTCTTCCTGAATCCTGACAACCAATTTTTTTTCCACCAAAATCCTTTCTGTCTCTTCAGTAGCCTTAGTAACAGATGAAAGTTAATTTATGTGCAACTTTTCAAGTCCTATGTTGGGTGATTAGGCAGACTTATTTTGAAGTCCGCCTTCTTCCCCAAATGTCAGGCTCTATTTTGTGAATGAACATTTTGCAACGTGATGTGTGCCCTGGGAAAAGGAAGGGGAAAAAAAGTCCAGAACGCCCAAATAAGAGCAACTCATGATTTTGTTTCTCTTTCACTTCCCCGTTTATTCTTATTTAACCCACACTTTTTGCATCATGAGAGTGAGCGCTGTGAATCGGGTTTATTTTCAGACACTGGTGGTGTAGTAATAGTGCTCTGTTAAATAAGAGTTTGTTCTTCAGCTGCTAGCTGCAGGGTGGGGAAGCATGTGTGATTAGCTCTGTAAAAGTCCGAGCAGTATCTCATTTTTGCACATCAGCCCTCTAAGTCTCTTTCTGTTTGTTACTATTAAAACCTTGAATTTCAGAAAAACTCTTGTTTCTAATGCAACCACTTCTAGCGAGATCATTGTAGATTTTGACTTTTGCCAAGGATGCAAAGAAGGGTAGTCCCCTGGCTCATGGTCAAACCAGATGAAACTTGAGCATCTAAAACACTTAGACCCAAACCTTGGTGCTGTAAAAACAAGGAAGCCTGGCCCTGCTTTAGGAGATTATTCATTCCTTCTCTTTCTTCCCTTCTCCTCCTCCGGTATTTAAGTTGCCCTGTCAATCATTTGCAAGACTTTGAACATAGAGTAACTTTTCCTACCAGAGGATATACATTGGACTCAGATACGTGCCTCTAAATTTCATTTTAAATTACAAGCAATGGTAAGAATGCAAATTTTGAGAACTGTGCTGCTTTGAAAAGACCCTGTTACAGTGTTATAATTTATTTTCCTTGGAGGCAGGGTTTGGGGGTGAAAAAAAAAAAGTGGCGTTGGGCATCTACTGGCACTAATAAAGGTGCAGAGCATAAAAGGTGAGACTTTTGTACTCATCCTAGAACTAGTCCTTCACCTTGCATAAAAGGTGAAGGACTAGTTTAATTAACCTTCACTATCTGCTTAACAGTGGCAGGAAAAAAAAAAGAGCCTAGGAATCTGTGGGCATGCGAGCACGGAGAGGCAAGGCAGATATTTCAGCTGTTGAGCACGTGTGCGAGTTAGATTGCTAATGTTTTCTTGAAGTTGTCCGCGGTGTGTCGCAGATTGTGTTATTGGAGGTGGATACTAAAGCTTAATCACTAGGATTGAACTGTTCTTTGAAAGGCAGGAAATTAAAGTCTTGGGTATTTTTCAAAGCAAGCAGTGCCGAAGTGCATCAGGCTGCAGACAATCCATCTGTTTGATAAGCGATGGCTTTGGAGACCGATTCTAACACAATCACGCGCTTTGGATTTCACAGAAATGAAGATTTGAAATGTTGTGATCATTTGATAAGAGGGCTGGAATAAACAAACCTCGTTCACCGGCCCTAATAAAGCCAACCGCCATCATTCTAGGCACGAACGTGGCTCTGAAGTGATTGGGTTTTGTCCAACAGACAAAGGAATCGTTCATCACTTTCATGTTTGGGATATTACATAGAAAGCGCTAATGCTTTCTCTGGACAGAGTTAGGACCAGACAGCTGGAAATTTGGGGGTTTATGTGTAATTTATTTTCCTGTCTCTCTCAGTGACCAATACCTGAGACTTCAAAACAACATAATACACCTCTCAAACATGAGGGGCATTACTCCACATGAAAGCGAAAGCAGTGCCCTTCCTGACTTCTTCAAGCAATCACTTTTATGTCCCGAAGCATGATATTTAATTTTCCTTCCTTAAAAGCAAGCTAGTCCTTGAACTTGCCCTCGCAGGCACAAGTAGCCCCCTTGACTTTAATGAATCCTCCTGCGTACCCTGTTCTACACACTTGACTACGACTTTGCAGGTTAGGCTGTTTATTTGCATAGCTCAAATTATCCAGGCTCTCATCTCCTGTAAAAATGGTTCCACAAATTATTCTGATGTGCTGCATTAAAGTATTTTTCATTTCTGACGAAGGCATTTATTCTCTCCTGTGCAGAGCAACATAATTATCTGAACCTCAAATCACATGTTTGTTCTGCCAAGAAAAGCGAGTTGGTTATGCTTTAGTGCTGACCTTTAAAAAGAGTATCGCTTCCAGTGCCACTTGATTTCACTTGTAATGGCCAATGTAGTTTTGTATTTTGAGCTTAAATTGCCAAGTTTTCCTTTGTGTGTCTTCATGAGTGCCCCCAACCACAGGAAGGAACTTGGAACTGTTCCCTTCTTTCCAGTGGTTGATTTTATATAAAAAAAAGAGATGTGTTGAGTGACGTGTGATTACAGTAAGAAGAACTTCATTGAGACGCTACTGTTACCATTGAATCACTGGGAAACGAGAAACTTTATAGTTCAACCAAGTTCGACAAACCCCACTGCAGTCCCTGTTAACAAATAGGGATGAGTAGGCGTCCTACTACTTCTGAAAACCTTTTCTTTCACCGCTTCGTCTGCCCACATTCAATAGGCTCGGTTACCAAACCCCGTCGTGGATGTACGCGTGGAATTTAAATGCAGCGCAGCTTGCCGACACTTGCGGGTGAGGCTGGCTCGTGTGGCCGGGGATCTCGCCCACGGCTGCCTGTGTTTGCTCTCGTCGGTGCAGTTCTCTGAGCTGATAAATACCGCTGCCTGCTTCTGAGCTGACACCAAACATCTTCCAAGAAACCTGGGAGATACCTGGCAGGTCTGCTGTGCTGCAGGAAGACAAGGGAGGGATGGAAGAATGTCAGGTCAATGCAGAAAGATGGTTTGTCATTTGCATTTATCTCTGGTTTGATCCATGTTGGATTTTACCCTACCAGGCTCTAGGGTTACCCAGGTACAAAATGGAGATCAAAACGGAGACTTTTGGCCAGGCATTGCTTTACCTATGTACCTAGAGTTGCATTGTGATAGTTTTTCAGGAATTAAAAGAAACTTTGAAAAGAAACTTGCAACACAGATTTCCATATCGACTATTTAAACTGTCTTAGACCCTTTACAACTTTGCAGCGCAACTGATGTAATTCACTGCCAGGTTGTGCCCAGCTCCCAGGTAGCAAAAAGATTTGTTAGGACAACAGCATTAAGCATCGTCTGGGAATCCAGGAGGCAAGCAAGAAAAGGCTGCTTCAAATACACTGCTTGAAAATGCTTGATTTTTTTTTTTTCCAAAAACTCATGAAGGTCTAGCGTGAACTAGCCACAGATTTATCTCCAGGTTGGAGTGTCCTTTACAAATGAGGTGCAGCTGCTTAGTGAAAACTTTTCCCATTTCCACTAGCGAATTCTCTGCTGTGCTCTCTTGCCTGTGCTCCATGCTTTCCCATTGCCCTTCTCTTGGGCCATCACCAAAATACCTCCATTGCACCATCTTTTAGCCCTTGCTCTCTAAGGTCAGTGCCAACAGCAGAGTGCCCAGGGGCTGAAGGGGGCCAGGATTGCCCCTGGACAACTCAGCAGCTTGCTGATGAATGACCTGCTGCTTCTACTTCTTTTTTCTTTAAGGCTAGTTGTTGACTGTCTATATGTTGAATCCATAACACATCCACCTTTTGGCTTTAAGCCTATTTGTAGTCCCTGTAGATGTGTGTGGAAGTTGGAAAAGACAAAACCGCTTTGCTTTGTTTAACATCAACGATTTAGCCAAACGTAGTGCAGTCCCATACGGTCTAGGAGGACATCTCCATGGGGTTCTTTTGGATAACAAATACTTTGTCAAAATGCATGATGTCTTCCAAAGATGAGTTTCCTTCAAAAATAAATGAACCTGAGGTGAGGTTAACCAGACCTTGCGCTACTTTGACTGAACTCAGCTTGGGGAGTTCTCATGGCCAGCCAACCTTATCATTGGGCTGCAGCGTCTCCTCCGCTGGCACTTACAGCCCTTAGCCTTGCCCAGCAGCTCCCAATGAACTTCGTTGCCATGAATCAAACACGGGAGACCTCTACAGAGCTGTGCAGCAGAATCTTACTTAACTGAACTTTGGCTAACCCAAAGGCAGTCAATTAACTGGTGCTCTGTTCTCTTCCTAGAACTGAATGCGGTCTGGGTTTTGTTGGGTTTTCTTTGGTTTTTGGTTTTTTTTTTTTTTTTTCTTTGTGCTCACCTACAGCAAAGAGAGGAACTGCCAGATACCTTCCCTGAGGCTTGGAAGTGACGGTGCCAGGCTTTGCCTCAGAGGGAAAAGCCAGATTTTTCAGTGGCAGAACACGCCTCCGCTCAATCCAAAGGTGCGATTGGAGCTGGAGCCAAGCTGGGGGACGTGCAGCGGCTCAGAGCTCAGCTCCAGGCTACATGGGCACGTACCTACTCAGAGCCCGGGTTCTTACAACCCCTTTGAACTGTGTGCAGTTGCAGATGGTGCTATCGGTACATGGAACTGGTGACATGAAAGCCAGCTCCGGGAAGCTCCTGCAGCTGCATTCACGCCACACCATAGGTGTTCTCGCCTGGGATTTCGGAGGAACGATGTCAGACTCTTTAACATCGGGAATCTGGGAATAGCTCCTGCCTTCGCTGCTGATTCAAAGGCTTTGGATTCTCGTCAAAACCTTTGATTTGCAACTTTATACCGTGCTTTCAGACAGATGTGTCTTGCAAGGAACGTTACTCCTTGGGAAAGAAAAAAAAAAGCCACAACTGCTTTTGTTCTGTTTTCTGAAGCTTCTGGCTGAGGGGAAGGGTAGATTTAAACATTTGACTGTGTCTCTTTTGCTTGAGTGGAAAAAAAAAAAAAAAAAGGTCTTTTGTCACCAGGAGTGCATAGCTGCGGAGGACCTGCAGTTTTCCTCCAGTGGAACATTGGCTAGGAAATCATAACTCCCCTTCCAAAAACGTACCCAGGCACTCTGGAGCATGAATCAGTCTCCTACGCTGTTGTCATGCCATAAATACTTGGTAATGCAAGGGGATTTAGCTGCCTGACTCCTACATTCACATGAAACAACACTGCTAAATACCTACATATCCTGCCGAATAATTATGCCCAAGCGCGTGTTAATAGCCTTAATTAGCATGTTGTCAAATAATGTTGATGCAAAGACTTCAGCACAAGATATTTTATGAACCGTAGTGCCTGCTAATGTCATATTCCTTCTGATTTTTAATCCCAAGCCCTAGAGTCATTTTAGCAGCAATTATAAAAGTACCCGGTGGAAAAGCTGCAAGCCGCTCCCCTCCTCGATCATGTTGCTACACCGGCACCTCTGGGCTTGTACTGATGCTTTCCCTTGTCACCTCCTTCTGGCACTCTCACAACTTCAGCCTGCAGAGATGGTGGTGACTAATTTCTTTTCTGGATCCGTTGAGGATTTCCAGAGGAATGGATTGTGACGGGTTTGGTGCTGTCTCAAAGCAACGTCTGGGATTTTCATTTCTTTAGGGCTCCTGGTAAAACACACAGTCTTTGTCTAGAACTGTGCAGTTGAATATAAAGTGCAGTAGTAAAAAAAAAAAAAAAAAAAAAAAAAAAAAGGGGGGGGGGAGTTTTCATATATCTGGTAAAATTTAATTTTTTTTTTTTTTAACTGAGAGAAATTTTATAACCTCTGCTGCAGGCCTTGTATATGACACCTTGATGCTGAAACACCAGTGTACCTGTGGAAACACCAACAGCCACCCAGAGCACGCGGGGAGGATCCAGAGCATCTGGTCCCGGCTCCAGGAGACGGGTCTTCGTGGCAAGTGTGAGGTAATAAAAATCCCAACGAAGGGTGAGATGAGGTGGTGGGCCTGGGGGGAAAGGGAGGATTTGGCTTTGTCTGGCTGATGGGGCTGCTGGGTTATGAGCATTTTTGGAGGCTGATTTCTCATCCAGATGATAGCATAGGTACCGACCCTGCAGCCCAGGCTGCTGGTTGCTACCTGGATGTGCAAACTTTATGCTGTATTCTGGATTTAGATTTTTATAGCTCCAGCTGTTGGCGATGTTTTGCCGTACGTAGCCTAAATTTAATCCATTCCTGGATGACTGCTTCTGCTTGCCTGTGTGTCCAGGAGTACTTTGCTAGCGATCTGATTTCATTGCATTATGACGACTGTTAGAATTTTCATGAATCATTGGAGAATGCTCTTGCCTGATGTTGCAGTGAAGCTGCTTCTGTAATTTTCAGTCCTATTCCCTATACACTGGAAGTCTCCACCAAGTGTTGGATTTTCAAGCATCCAAAGATAAGAGCAAAACATGAAGTAGCCACATTATTTGTTATCGCTCCGATCGTAACGACAAAAGCTGTGGAGCAACAAGTTTGTACTTCTGTGGTTTAATAACTTTTGTAATACTCTTTGATAGGTAATGGGCAACCTATAGTGAAGATACTGTAAAAGGAATGAGAGTAGGGGGACATAACTAAGCGCTTTTCCATCACAAGAGTTTAAATTAATTGCATTGGACATATCTGTTATAAGAACAAGGCAAACTAAGCTAAAAGCTTAGATAATGAAATAAAAAGAGTCATGATTAATAATGGTGATTAATAATTATTGCAGTGATTATAAATAAATGGTAGCTTGTGTTCATTGGTTCTTTGAGCATCTGAGGGGACTGAATCACACAGTATATGGATGTCAGCATCTGGCTGGAAATACTTTCTGAGCAATCAGAACAGACATCCACGTGGTGGCAGCATTGCTGTTGGCTAAAGCTCCCCGTCGTACCCTTATTTATCCCTGAAGATAGCAAAGAAGAACTTCAAAGCTGTTTCTGTCTACAAAGACCCATTTAATTGAATTTTGGGATTATTACTGGGGGGGAGGGAGGGGAGCAGACCCCTAGTACCCCACGGTTCAGCTCCTCTGCTTAGAAGCAGGAGTGAAACAGTGCATTAACTGCATTAAATAGTCGTTCTTTATTTTAACTTGTCTCATGGCCTTGCCTAGCACAACCTGTTTCTCCATCACCTTCCTACCTCCACACTTTACTCTTTTGTCCTGGAGAGGGATTTTTCTGGAGCCGCTTGTTCACTTTCCGCAGTCCTTGAGCAATGTAACTCTTTTCCACCTTGCAAAGCCACTTGGTCACTTCCCTGCCCTTCAGAGTCTTTCTGAAGCTCCTTAGTTGGAACCTGTCTATCAGTGAGCAAAGTGGAGAGCAGTATAAATAGCCTTCCTTCAGTAAATTTGTTGATGAGAAGCTCAACATGAGCCAGCAATGTGCGCTGGCAGCCCAGAACCCAACCGTGTTCCCGGGGCATCACCAGCAGCGTAAGCAGCAGGTCAACAGAAGGGATTGTCCCCGTCTGCTCCGCTCTCATCAGACCCCCCTGCAGTGCTGCACCCAGCTCTGGGGTCCTCAGCACAGGACAGACACGGAGCTGCTGGAGCGGGGCCAGAGGAGCCACGGAGATGGGCCGAGGCTGGAGCAGCTCCCGTGTGAGGACAGGCTGAGAGAGTTGGGGGTGTGCAGCCTGGAGAAGAGAACAACGGACTTGTCTCCTTACTGCGTGGACAGGAATGCTTTACACTTAACATGTAGCAACCTTCATTCTGCGGGACATATTCCAGGATAGGATGGATTCAGAAGGAATTTTGGAGTCTGGCTTAATAATTATGATTACTTTTAGTAATAATCTTATTTTTTTCAAATCCCTATTGCCTGTGCCAAAGCTCCGTGCAGGACAGCATGGGCTGTGCCCTCTATTCCCACCCACAGCAGTGTGCGTGATGTATGAAACTTCTGCAGAGCTCTTTGTTTGAGGGTGGTGACGCTTACGACCCATGCAGCCTGTTCTGGATCTCTGGTTTTTTATGGATTATAACTGCTCCATCTGCATTGCAGCCCTACAAGCACTCGGAAAGAGGTGAATATTTTCAGAATTAGTACTAGGTCTGCAGCGAGTCAGCAGCAACACTTGGATCATTGCACTCAGAGATTTGCCAGGCTGTATGCTTTGGTTTTTTGCTGAGCTCCTGTTTTATTCCACGTTGGTTTTTCTTTTTTTGTAGCTGCTCTTGCTGATGGACACATCTGTGCACACTCATTCTTATCTTCACTTTTGCAGGTCTGTTGTCCTGCGTCTCAGATGTTATAAGCCAGTTCAGTAAGCCCAAGGGCCTGATGTGAAAAGTGTTTGTGATTATGTAGTTTAATCTGTTTCACACAACTCCTGTTTGTAAAAGGACAGTTTGAACTCTGACATTTCCTTATCCTCATATTTCCTGTTCCTTCCTTAACAGCCTTTGCTGTGGTCCGGGTGTGGATATAGTTTGATTCTGTTGGTTGCAAGTAGTTGCTCGACACAGATTAAAAATACAGCAACCTGCGTGGTAAATAATCCCCCTGCACGCTGTGTGGGATCAGACCAGACTCTAATGGATCCCTGTCCTCTTCCAGAAGGAGTTTAACAGCTCTCGTTTCCCCCCAGGACTGCACGCTGAAAAGAATTCCCAGCTCTGCTTTCTCATGCAAGCGCAAATAATTCTTGGTGTCTGTCTCCTGGAAATGTTCTTTTGGTGTTTCTGTTGCACACATGCCCCAAGCCAGAAAAGGACTCGCAGATAAATATTTTTATCATGCATGCAAACACTTGCTTTGAAATTTTAGAAATTAACTAAGTGAAAACCTGTTTTCATCAGGCAGCCGAGAGGCTCCTAGACAACCTGCCAAGTGCTGAGTTCTTCCCATTTCTCTCGGAGGCGAGAGAAGTGATCCAGAAGGGGCACGAATATTTTTAGAACAGAAAAAACGACTTCACTTCTTTCCCTGCCTCTCATTTTTCAGCAGCGAAACAGATAGGTATTTGCAAAAGTTGTACAAAAATGGGTTTGCGTCCAGCGGAGGGGAAAATGTGCGCCAGATTTGCAGTGCGCTAGGTAAGAGTCTGGCAGGGTCGTGCAAGTGTAGAGATGACCCTTTGGAGTAGAAGCAGTTGTCCAAACGTAACAACAGCTGCGGTTTAGATTAGTGCTCGTTTAATTAAGTTAGCTGTATAAAACACGGCAATTACTCCGGTGTGCGTTCAGAATTGAAAAGCAACAATTATAGTAATTGAGGCAATCTCAATAAAAGACTCTACCCCCCCAGTGCAAACCCACAATCACGGTATGGAGTAATCCTCTCAGCCTTCAGCAAGAGCGTGAGGAAATCAATAGGTTTTGCTGTGTGTTTCAGAGGTAATCAAATCCCTGGGCTGCTCAACCAGGATGGGGAAGAACGCGTTCCTCAACCAGGGTCCGTCTCCAAGCACGTCTTGGCAGCAATCCTGCGTGGTTTCGAGCGTGAGGACTGCTAGCTCAAGCTTAATTGCAGCTGTGGAGGGCTGACATGAAAAACCCAAGCCAGGGCTGGGCCATCTGTCAGAGCAGAGCCCTGTCCGCGGCGCTCCTGGCACGGCATCGGGCAGATGTCCGGGTGGCGAAGCCTCCAGAGAGCCGCTCTGTGCCCAGGGTTTCCCATCACAAAGCACCGAGGGCGTGCGGGAGGTGGTGGTGGTGCATGGGAAGTCAGGCTCTGGAGAGAAGCTTTAGAGCTGGTTTTGGGGCTTTTGGGAGCTTTTTGGGGGTTGCAGTTGGGACAAGATCTGGCTCACAGTCATTCAAGATTCATATCCTCTCTTGTTGAAACATCATGGGGTGAAAGGGTGAATAAAATGCAACCTAAGAGACTGGGGGAGGGGGGTTGTTCTTGTTCAAAATGCAAAGGAAAAGCTGCTCCAAGGAAATGGGTGAAGAGTGCAGAAAGGTGTGTATAAAGCGGTGGGAGGGGAGAGGTGTGGTGGTGCGATGAAGGTCAGGTTTCATGCGGAAGGAGGCGTAAAGGAAACAGGGTGAAGTGCCAACTAGTTTATCGGGGTTGAGAAGCCACCCCCTGAGCTAAAAAGCTGGGATTTAGGAGCCAGGAGGGAGGTTAGACAAGAGCGGGGAGGTAGCATGGAGTGAGCAAGCTCAACAGGCAACGCGGAGCCTCAAAGATAAAAGTATCGTGACTTGAGTGCTCTTAGAAAGTGAAGAACTGCTCAATTCGGGAGCGTGGATGGAAGGCTGAGCCCTAGACTGGGGTACAAGGTCGTGATGGGTCTGGAAACAGGAGTGAGGGATAGGATTTGTTCTCCAGCTTCATTTGGGGGTATTGAATTCATTTTCTTGGTGTCTTTGTGTTAGAGCCAAGGACAAAGCTTGTGGTGCATGAGCTGGGAGATGAGAAAGGTGCAAAAACATCTCAAGCATCATCCTTTCTCCCTGGGCAATGCTTGCTGCGACGGTGTGATATAGATTTGTTTCTGTAAGTTTTTCCTTGAACGTGTTGCACTTGCAGCACAGATTCTCCACCCACTCATAGTTCCCATTGGGCTCCGGGTGTCCTGTGGAGGGAGGGTGGCACTGATACCCTCCGAAAGAGCATGGAGCTGGGATGTCTTGATAAGGCCACCTCCTTGAAATGGGAGCAGCTGTCCCCATCCCCGGGACCCAAAGCTGTTCACACCCGCGGAGGAGCTGGTGCGTTGTTGCGACAGGCTGCCGTTCTCCCGCTGTGTCTTCACCCAATGCCAGGAAACACAAAATGCTACTTCTGTAGGTCCCCTCCATGTAGCAGCTGAAAATGGGTCAGTACATCTCGTTCAAAGGAAAAGGGCTGGCATATGGGTTAGAGGGAAGCTGTGAAAGCCTGGAAGGGGGGACTGAGGCAGGCTTACCATGAGCAAAAAAGGAAGACAGGATAAAAAGTTCAAGGGGGATTTGCCAGATATTTCCATCCCTTCTGGCTTGAGCATTTTTGTCATTATTGCCTCTTTAATGCTGTCTTTTTGCCTCATCATTAACCTCAGGAAATGCTAGGTGGTGGAGCAGAGCACGGAGAAAATGAAAGAGGAGCTGGGGAGCAGAAATCCCGAAACCAGGAGAGGCAGAGTGCACGCGTGCTCCTGCCGTGCTTTGATTTCTGCCGCCTTATGCCTCAAACGGTTTTACAAAGTGATTTCCTGTGCGCTTTGCAACACGTGAGGGAGGCTTATGCTGAAGGTTTGAGATAAAAAAAAAAAAAAAAATCCCTCAAGCTTGTTCTGCAGCCTGTGCTTTAGGGGTGGAGGTCCTGGAGTCCCCGTGGCACACTCCACCCCGGGATGCTCTGGCTGGGCGGCATGGTGCGAAAGCAGGCGCTTGCTCAGCTGGAAGTGCTGATGCTTTTTGAAGCATCTTGTCTCTAGCACTCTCCTGCAAAGTCAGTGGCCCACGGCAGGGCTTGGCCAACAGCAGCAGCTCTCGGGAGCAAGAGGCACAGTCTGGCCTTCTCTTCAGAACAAGTTTTCCATTTAAAGTTGTTTTGGTTTTTTTTTAGGATTGTGATTTCTTTTTCCCCCCTTTCTTTCCTTTAAGTTATCTTTTTTTTTTTTTTATTTATTTTTTTTCTGTTCTCATTAGGAACTTTGCTTCTCCAGGAACGTGGAAGTCTTAACAAAACAACTGGCTTCAGCAGTGGGATGCTCGTTGCTGAGGCTGGCATCTGGGGTGACCCTGGAACCTCTGCAAGAGGCTTTCAGAACTTTCCAATGTTTGGCTGTTAACTATTTATATTTTAGTGTTACTATTGCAGAGAGGAATAATCCCATCGTTCCCTCTGTAGTAAACACCCCCCAAAATGACAACCAAGTGTTTTAGTCCAAATCATGACAAAAAATAGTGAAGCATTTCTAAGCCATATAAAATAGTTTTTGTTGTTGTTGTTTTGGATGGGAGGGGAGTGCACACATGTTTCTATAGAAAAACAATCCTTATTTCTAAATAACTCCATCCCCTCTCTTATGGCCACCTCTTGACTCAGCCCCAACCTCAGCACTTTCTCGACTCCCTGCGTATTTCCCCTGCCAACACTTTGGAGGCAATCACAGGATGGAAGTTGGAAAGTTGAGGTGTTTTTTCCACTGCTGGGAGTTGGTTGCCGTCTCTGGGATACCTGACATCCCTCCCGTGCCATCTGCCTGCTGGGGAGTGCTTGCTCTTGTGCCGGAGGCCATGGCATGGTCCTTGTGTGCCCAAGGTTGAGCATCTCCAAGTAGTACTTTGTTCTTACAAACATTTTTCCCATGGCAAGTGGGTGATGGTAACAAAAGATAAGCCCCAAACTTATAATAAAATGGTTTGAGTTGGAAAGGACCTTAAAGCCCATCCAGTTCCTGCTCCCCTGCCATGGGCAGGGACACCTCCCACTAGACCAGGTTGCCCAAAGCCTCATCCAGCCTGGCCTTGAACCCCTCCAGGGATGGGGCATCCACAGCTTCTCTGGGCACCCTGGGCCACTGCCTCACCACCCTCATGGGAAAACATTACTTCCTAATATCTCACCTAAATCTCCCCTCTTTCAGCTTGAAACCATCGCTCCTCATCCGATCCCTCCACCCCCTGATCCAGAGCCCCC